>NW_026596069.1:17117626-17207468 GCF_907164565.1 Psammomys obesus
ATATATATATATATATATATATATATATATATATATATATATATATATATATATGACACTAAAGGAGAAGCAACAGGGGAGAATGACAATGAATAATCCATTACAAAGAGAATTTAAGATGTATCAACATGATGGAGTTGTGCAAAATAGGCCAAAAATAACATAGGCAATGTTTGTGTGGCCATTTCTAAAGGATCTTAAAACTCTGCAATTACTGTACTTTTATGGAAGCCAGCACGTATATAATCATGCAAGCTCATTAATAACACAATTATTGAGCCAGCAAACTAAAATCCTTTATTTTATGCCACTTAATTTTGTACGTATACCTTTCACATCAGTAACAATTCAATTTCATTTGACATTGTTTTCAGTATTGTACCTGCTTTCTGGATTTGAGATTCAAAGCTTTGCGAGATCCCTAGTTATCCTTCATGATCCTGGAGGTCCTCCTCCCATTCCATCTGACCCTAGACTATCAGGTCTCATCATGTCTGGCTGCATTGTCCTCATCTGTGGCTTGGTAAGGCTGTTCCCATTTCAAAGAGACGTGATTAAAGAGCCAGCCACTGACTTCATATCAGAGACAGTCACTGTTCCCCTTACTAGGTTATCCATTTGGACACTGAGCTACTATGGGCTACATCTGGGCAGGGGTTCTAAGTTATCTCCATGCAAGGTCTTTAGTTGGAGTATCAGTCTCTGAAAAGACCCCTTTGCTTCTTTATCCCAGGCACGCAGGGATGGTTCAATATACGGAAATCCATCAATGTAAGCCAACACATAAACAAACAGAAGGAGAAAAACCACATGATCACTCCTTAGATACGGAAAAATCATTTGACAAAATCCAACACCCATTCGTGTTTAAAGTCTTGGAGAGATCAGGGATACAAGGCACATACCTAAACATAGTAAAGGCAATATAGAGTAAGACTATAGCCAACATCAAACTAAATGGAGAGAAACTTAAAGCAATCCCACTGAAATCAGGGACAAGGCAAGGCTGCCCACTCTCTCCGTATCTCTTTAACATAGTACTTGACGTCCTAACTAAAGCTCTGTTCTTATTTATTCAGTAACTTAAAATTTCTAATAAGTTTTTTGATAGAACAAAAAACTACATGAATTACTAGCTCTGTTTAAGCATGCAATATCTCTGGTATCATCAACATGACAAAAGTAACAGATCTCAAAACGAAGAGCAAACAGTCAAACATAAGAGACCATGGGAATCTCTCTATTTCAGTCACTATATACATGCTTACACAGATGGCGTTGAAGAAATCCAGTTTGTCTAAAATATGAAAATTAAAAAAAATAAAAATGTATCCAGAGTAAAGGAACTTTATAGGGAAGAGGCAGCTAGCAGTTAATACAGGTGGAAGTAAGATACAAAATAAAGTTAAAATATAATTCATACTTATGATACTGTCAAAGCACAAACTTAATAAGGTATGAAAAAGAATATGAAATACAATGTCCATGAAAAAATAAAAATTAAAATTAAAAGAGATGATAAATATAGAACCTTTATCTTCTTTTCTTTCCACATATTGTTGTTTGATTATTATTTTTTCTTTCTTTTTTTTTACTTTCAAATATGTCTTTTCCCTTCCCTTTACTTCCCCCAAATCCTCCCTTATGAACTTTTTCAAATTCATAAACTTTTTATTTTTACTAATGTTTCCCCAATATGTCTGCCTAAATATGAAATGAACAAGCATAATTATATAGGGGATAAGTTGGATTTGGAGAATCCTAAAAGGATTTGGTACTGCACATGGAACCACAGGGAACTAAGGAATGCTAATATCAGAAGAAATATTTGTCTCCAGAGAAGAATAAACCAATTGGTTATCCAATATCAAGGATCAACCCTGAAAACATATATACAAAGAACATGCAGACTGAACAGTTTGTTCATATGTATTTATGAACACATACACACAGTTTATTTTTTAACAAGTATTGAGTCAATCTAGATATTCATCTATCCACCCACTCATTCATTATTTGTTTACTTATGCATGTACTCATGAACATGTTTAAATTTTGTGGTTACATATCTGTTCATGTTCATAAATTTATATTTTAACTTTTCAGTACTTGTCATAGGCATTCTTGGGCTTTAATTTTTTGATATGTGGTTCACTGTAAGTTTATTCAAAATCTGTCAAAAGTGTGTCAGAGTTTTGTCCATAATTGCTTCAGACAGCTCTGCCCCTAAAAGGAAATGGCAAACGTAGTTACTTAGAACATATTTGTTTGTAAATATATGGTGGCTTTTTGTGTTTGATCTTTAATTTTGCCATAGTAATGGGTAATGAAAGCCAGACTTTCACTTTAATCTTTTTTGTGAGAGGGAGAGAGTCTCACTTTATGCCCTGGCTAGCCTCACTGTGGAAACTCACTATGTAGATCAGGATGGCCTCAAACCT
Organism: Psammomys obesus; assembly: GCF_907164565.1. Lineage (NCBI taxonomy): Eukaryota > Metazoa > Chordata > Mammalia > Rodentia > Muridae > Psammomys > Psammomys obesus. The sequence continues at coordinate 17,120,068 of NW_026596069.1, forward strand.
ATAGAGGTCCAGCTACTTCTACCTCCTGATTGTTGGCATCAGAGTATGCCTCCACAGTCAGCTATTGGTATATTTATCCAGATTTAATTAGGGATGTTTTTTTTTTCAATTACACATTACAACCACATTAAATAAATTGAAAAAGATTTTCTTCTGAGCTAAAAGTTTAAAAAGTTTTAGTTTGATATATTTTCCTTAACCCAGAGGTCTGTGTCTTTTATATTTTCATTTCTATGAGGTGATTGCTGTGTGTGATGAATGACTGGGTAGGTATCTACTGTGCTGCACACAGCATTTTGGGTTTATTAGCTTCATTTTTCTACCACTATGAATGAAACTACCTGGAAGGTTAGAGATTAAATGATGACTTTTATTTTCCAAAATTCTGTGCTCAGCAACCTGGGCACTTCTGCTAATCACTCTGGAGAAATTTACATAGCTGCTGTTCTCATCTGGACTACTGTGTCTATGCTAGCTTTTGCAAATTACTTACAACTGGAATACATTATTATGGCGTACACTGAGTTTCTTCCTGTGGCTTTTCATTCTCCTACAAGGCAGAGTTGGCCTTTAACAACTGGTATTCTCAGAAGTTAAAGCATAAGCTGTTACCTGCAGGATTCCATTCCTGATGTTCTGTGATATTCTATTGAGCAAAGCAAGTTACACATAGAGTCAAGGGTAGTGGATGAATGAACATCACCTTATGAGACAAAGGGAAAAAAAAAACATAAAATTACCCAGGATACTTAGCCAGCATCACCAGTAACTTTCTATTCAGTAATATTTATTATAATGAAGGAGACTGATATTACAGGTTTAATTTTCTTACATAGATACAAAATTAAAACCATATTATTAATGAGAAACTTCAAATATTGGTAGAATTCTGATCACATATATATATTTTTCTTTTTTTTGACATTTAAAAATGTTTTTACTTTTTTTTTTGTAAATCAAGTTAAAGTATTTATAGGAATTCTGTCTCTTTAAAAATTTTACCTTTGAAAGGTAAGTTTTTGTGTTTTAAATTTATAAACATTATTAGAAAATGTACAAATGTTTAAAATGTTACATTTCAATTTCAATAATAACAGAAATTAATATTTGCATATCCATTATTATGCATGCCTTCATACATATTCAATGCCATAAAGATTTTATATTATCACATAAGAATATTTTCAATAGTCTTAATACAAATTACATTAGATGTATAGGCAGACACACACATATAAATGACTGAGAATTAAGATGCATATACTGACAGTAAATAAAATATTTTTGAAAACTTTTATCTCCTGTGCTGTTTTTTTTTCTACTCACTCAGTATTCCATTATCTAATAACTTGATTTTATATTGTGATAACTTTAGAATTGCAGTGATTTTATCCATAAAGTTGAACTATCACCATATATTCATTCCTTCACTGCTGACTTTGATCAACTTGGGACATGCCTCCATATATTAGACACAGGATCAAAGAGGACAGTCTGTCTCAGGAAACAATGGGGAGCCACATAGAGTTCTTAACTTCTAGGGTATTACCATGCATTTAAAAAACATAAATAACTGTCAGAAATATTAAGACAACCCCTAAAATAGTGTACCACAGGGTTTTTCAGAAGTAAGATGGATGGCTATAATGTATTTTTGCAATTTATTAATTTTATATTCCCATTGTAACTCCCTCTCTATTTTTAATTTTATTATTATTATTATTAATTACACTTTATTCATTTTGTATCCCCCATAAGCCCCTTCCTACTCCCCTCCCGATCTCACCCTTCCTCCCCTTTCTGCATGCATGCCCCTCCCCAAGTCCACTGATAGGGGAGGTCTTCCTCTCCTTCTTTCTGATCTTAGAATATCAGCTCTCATCATAAGTGGCTGCATTGTCATCTTCTGTGCCCTGGTAAGGCTGCTCCCCCCTCAGGGGGAGGTGATCAAAGAGCAGGCCAATCAGATTTTGTCAGAGGCAGTCCCTCTTCCCATTACTATGTAACCCATTTGGACACTGAACTGCCATGGGTTACATCTGTGCAGGGGTTCTAGGTTATCTCCATGAATAGTTCTTGGTTGGAGTATGAGTCTCTGTGAAGTTCCATGTGTTCAAATTTTCTTGTTCTGTTGCTCTCTTTGTGGAGTTCCTGCCCTCTCCAGCTCTTGCTATTTCCCACTTCTTACATAAAAGTCCATTCACTCTGCCCAACAGTTGGCCATCAGGCTCAGCATCTGCTTTGATAGTCTGCAGGGCAGAATCTTTCAGAGGCCCTCTGTGGCAGGTTCCAAGGTTGTTTCCTGTTTTCTTCTTCTGGCTTTCAGAGGCCCTCTGTAGCAGGTTCCTAGGTTGTTTCCTGTTTTCTTCTTCTTCTGATGTCCATCCTCTTTGCCTTTCAGGATGGGGATTGAACGTTTTAGTTAGGGTCCTCTCTTTTGCTTAGTTTGTTTAGATGTACAGATTTTAGTGGGTTTATTCTATGTTGTATGTTTATATGAGTGAGTATATACCGTGTGTGTCTTTTTGCTTCTGGGACAACTCATTCAGGATGATCCTTTCCAGGTCCCACCATTTACCTGCAAATTTCATGATTTCCTTATTTTTCATTGCTGAGTAATACTCCATTGTCTAGATGTACCACACTTTCTGCATCCATTCTTCAGTTGAGGGGCATCTGGGTTGTTTCCAGCTTCTGGCTATTACAAATAAAGCTGCTACAAACATGGTTGAGCAAATTTCCTTTTTGTGTACTTCAGCCTCTTTTGGATATATGCCTAGGAGTGGTATGGCTGGATCTTGAGGAAGCGCTATTCGTAGTTGTTTGAGAAAGCGCCAGATTGATTTCCAAAGTGGTTGTACAAGTTTACATTCCCACCAGCAGAGGAGGAGGGTTCCCCTTTCTCCACAACCTCTCCAGCATGTGTTGTCACTTCAGTTTTTGATCTTGGCCATTCTCATGGGTGTAAGGTGAAATCTCAGGGTTGTTTTGATTTGCATTTCCCTAATGGCTAATGAGGTTGAGCATTTCTTTGAATGCTTCACTGCCATTCGACATTCCTCTACAGAGAATTCTCTGTTTAGCTCTATTCCCCATTTTTTAAGTGGATTACTTGGTTTTCTGCTTCTCAGCTTCTTTAGTTCTTTATATATACTGGATATGAGTCCTCTGTCAGATAAAGGGTTGGTGATGATTCTTTCCCAATCTGTAGGCAGTCGCTTTGTTTTGATAACGGTGTCCTTTGCTTTACAGAAGCTTTTCAGTTTCATGAGGTCCCATTTATTGATTGTTGCTCTTAGAGCCTGTGCTGTTGGTGTTCTGTTCAGGAAGTTGTCTCCTGTACCAATGAGTTCTAGGGTATTCCCCACTTTTTTTGTAGCCGATTTAATATGTCTGGTTTTATGTTGAGGTGTTTGATCCACTTGGACTTCAGTTTTGTGCAGGGTGATAAGTATGGATCTATTTTCATTTTTCTACATGTAGACATCCAGTTGGACCAGCACCATTTGTTGAAGATGCTATCTTTTTTCCATTGTATGATTTTGGCATCTTTGTCAAAGATCAGGTGTCCATAAGTATGTGGGTTTATTTCTGGGTCTTCTGTTTGGTTCCATTGATCCACTATTCTGTTTCTATGCCAGTACCATGCAGTTTTTATAACTGTTTCTAGGGATCTAACAACCACTGGTCATTAATCTCTCTCAACATCAATGGACTCAACTCTCCAATAAAAAGACACAGATTAACAGAATGGATACGTAAACAAAACCCAGCAATCTGTTGCATACAAGAAACACACCTAAGACACAAAGATAGACATTACCTGAGGGTAAAGGGTTGGAAGATGACTTTCCAAGCAAATAGACCCAAGAAACAAACAGGAGTAGCCATTCTAATATCTGCTAAATTAGACTTTCAACCAAAATTAATAAAAAGAGATGGGGAAGGACACTTCATACTCATCAAAGAAAAATTCCCCCAGGAAGACATCACAATCCTGAACATCTATGCCCCAAATACAAGAGCACCCACATTTGTTAAAGAAACATTGATAAAATTTAAACCACATATAGATCCCACACATTAATAGTGGGAGACTTCAACACCCCACTCTCAACAAAGGACAGGTCAACAAAACTGAAATTAAACAAAGAAACAATGTCTCTAACATAGGTCATGAATCAAATGGACCTCACAGACATTTACAGAACTTTACACCCAAACAAAAAAGAATTTACCTTCTTCTCAGTACCTCCCTCTCTTTCTCTTCCACTCTATCCCTTTCAGCTAGTCCACTGATAAGACTATCTTCTTTTGCCATCTGACCAGAGCTTATCAAGTCTCATCATTACCGCTTGGATCCTTTTCCTCTGTGGCCTGGGATTGTCACACCACGGGGAACTGATTAAAGAGCAGGCAACCAAGTTGATGACAGAGGCAGCCCTTGCTCCTCTTACTTGGGAACCAACATGGAGACTGAGCTGTCTGTTGGCTACAACTGAGCATGAGGTCTAGGTTCTCTCCATCATGGTCCTTTTTTGGTGCATCAGTCTCTTCAGGGCCCCCTGGGTCCAGCTCATTTGACTTTTTTAGTCTCCTTGTAGAGCTCTGGTCCCTTCTGAGTCTTTCTATCTCCACCTTCTCCATAAGATTCCTTTCACTCTGTCCAATATTTGGCTATTAGTCTCTGCATCTACTTTGATGCACTTTTAGAGAACATCTGTGGTAGGCTGCTGTCCCATTCCATCACTTCTACTGTTTCCTGTATCTATCCTGTTTTCCCTTCTGAATGAGAATTAGGCATCATCCTAGGGTCTTTTTCATTTTTTAGCATTTTTAGGTATGTAGATTTTAGTATCTGGCATTTTCTCAGAAAATTTGGAACAGTGGTACCTCAAGACCTAGCTATACCACTCCTAAGCATATACCTGAAAAATGCTCCAACATTCAGTAAAGACATTTGCTCAGCTATGTTCATAGCAGCTTTATTTTTAATAGCCAGAATCTGGGGGAGGGGGGAACAAAACAAAACATAAGTAGATGTCCTTCAATTGAAGAAAGGATACAGAAATTATGACATATTTATACAATGGAATACTATTCAACCATTAAAAACAAAGAAATCTTGAAATTTGCATACAAATGGTGGTAACTAGAAAAGATCATCCTGAGTGAGGTAACCCAGAAAAAGAAAGATACACATGGTATATACTCACTTATAAGCAGATATTAACCATTTAACACAATATGTATATTTTATTACATGGTTTATTAGTTTATATTTTATCTAATAAACACTTAAATAATAACAGCAACATATAAAATAAAATTATTCACACAACTGACATTCAAAGAATAAAACGTTCTGAAAGTTGACAATAATTAGATGACTCATAGCCACTGTGTAAGCCAAATCCTCAAAGAAGGAAAACACCCAAGGGCAGCTTCTTCCAAGTACAAGATAACCATGCACACCTAACGTAGGGATTGAAACGGTAGAGAATAAAACCTGGCTTTTCATGTACAAATTAATTTTTATCAATGTTATACTGGGAGCAGAGAGATGGATTAGAGCAAGGAGACGGATTAGTAGGTATAACACATACACACTCTCCTTAAAACCTAAATACCTGGAATCAACATAAAAGTAAACGGGAAGAGGAAGAATGTATAATTCATGCACTCCTGAGGTAGAAGATAGAGATGAATGTCATCCAAGGTCAAGTGTCACACAATCTTTAGCTGCAATACAGTGGCAGAAACAACAGAGAATCTCCCTGCAGGTGAAGGTAAAGATAGACTTCTGAACTGACAGTTTTCCATATACAGATCACGGCACACTCTTTTTCTCACACCTATACAAAAACAATAATAGGAGTAACCTAAAATTTTTAAATAATGGTATTTCTAACAATGCAAGTTGTAAAATTAAAGGGATTAGATATGTAAGTAATGGAAACTTATTTAAAGATTTAAAGAAATAAATTTGATGAATGTATCTTATAAAATAAATGTGGATGCACTTATAAATGACTTGAACTTTATGTATTAAAAGACACAAAAAATAATATTAAAGCTTCCAAAGATGAAAAGAAAACAACAGATTTATCCAGATGTGAAGCTTATGAACCACTACACACACAGTAACCCTATGGGTTCAGTAATAACATGTCTAACTTGGAGATAACCAACAGCTTTCTTATTGGGCCGAAGACCTACACAGTAAAAGAAAAATCATAATTTGGACCGGAAACCTATCCAAATACCATTGGGAGGTGAAGTTATGGATCTTGAAGAAGAACCGAAAGCCACCATTTATTAAACCAGCATGATCAATAACTATACTGTAAATATATGTTCATACACCCACAGATAAGTGTAGTCATCAGCACTTCATCAAGGATACTTCTTTTATCATCAGAATATGACCATAACAAACGACCACCCACAGCTGAACTGCAAACTGTGGATCTCAGTACCAATGTATACATCTACTGAACTCCCACACTGAAGGCTCAAGGTGATGGCAGATCAGGAGAAGAAAGACTGTATACAAGAGAACTGAGAAGTTTCTATGAGGTTGTGTCTTCTAGGAAAGTCAGAAACTACACCCATGAAGAGTTTAGGGATATCATTTAGTCTGAATTAACTGGGCCCATTTTGTTTTAAATAATTTATTTTGTATTCATTTTACATCTCTTTTGTAGCCCTATTCTTCTTCCCCTCCCAGCCTTACCTTCTCTCCTTACCCCATTGCCTATTCCTCAGAAAAGAGGAGCTCCTTTTCCATCCACCTCAGCTCATCAAGTTGCATCAGGACTGAGCATTTCCTCTTCCCCTGTGGCCTGGTAAAGCAGTCCCATCAGAGGGAAGTAATCAAAAAACCAAGAATTGGGTCCTCATTTGATGAAGATCCTACTTCCCTTACTAGCCTGAGCTGTCCCTCTGTTACATATTTGTAGGGAGCTAAGGTCCAGTCCATGCATTATCCTTGCTTGGTGCTTCACTCTCCACAGACCCCTGTGAGTTGTTTTGTTGGTATTCCTGTGGAGCTCCTGTCACCTCCAGGTCTTTTTCTTCTTCTTCCAATTTTTCCATAAGAATTCCTAAAGATTGCCTGATATTTGGCTGTGTGTCTCAGCATCTGTTTTGGGGTACTGCTAGGTAGAGTCTCTCAGAGGAAAACTCTGTCAGTCTTATGTCTGCAAGCTTAGCAGAGTATCATTCATAGTGTCAGGAGTGGGCCCAACAGATGACACATTCAATGATTCTATATACAAGGTAGATGAATGGAATCTATTCATTATGTAAAAGAAAATAAAACCTGAGTTACATCAGCAAAGCATAAAAAAGATCTATATTACTTCTTCAAAAAGAAAACACATAAAATGAACATTAAAGAATATTGAACCATTTAAAAATTATTAGCATTTGTATATCGTGTTGTTTATTTTTGTAGAACTGCCTTCAAGTCCCATATTTTGATTCGGTTAATATATTTCTTGAAGAATCTTAATATATGCTTTGATGCACTGCTAGGTAGAGTCTTTCAGAGGCCCTCTGTGGTAGGCTCCTGTCCTGTTACTTGTTTTCTCCTACATCTAATGTCTATCTGATTTGTTTTTCTAAGTGAGGATTGATCATCTTACCCTGGGTCCTCCTGGAAAGGGGCAGGGAGGAGATGAGGGAAGGATGGTGGGATTGGGAGAGAATGAGGGATGGGGCTACGGCTGGGATACAAAGTAAATAAACTGTTATTAATATAAAAAATAAAAAATAATAAAAAAAGAACTAAAAAATGAAATGAAAAAACTGTATACTTCTTGATGATTGTTCTTTTGAATTTTGGGGGCTTGGATATTAATTCCTTGTTAGATAAAGAACTAAGAAGATGTTCTCTGACTTTCATTCAGTTGACAGCTTACTTAGTGGCTCAGCACCTTAGCGATTGGACTAGGACTTTTTGGTCTTATTTCCTGACTAACCAAGTCCTATGCAAAAATTCTTTACCTATGCCTGCATGGTTTCTCAAGCATTTGCAAAGTTTCATGCCTCAAGGTGAGGTCCTTGACACTTAAAAACATAAATAAGTAAAAATTGTAAAAGAAAATAATATGAATTCAAGATGTCAGAAGGAAATACTGTATAGCAAAGCAATGATTAATATATGAGGTCAAATAAAATGTGGCACAGATATAACCATCTTCAAATTTTAAAGACAAAGCCTCAAACAAATCTTAGTATTTAAATCATAACAGTAAAGTATTCTATTAAAGAGAGGTACCTTAATTCTGATGATTATTTTTATACATCTAATACTATTTTTTCATAATTCTGCAACAAACTACAGAAAGATTTAAGACAGTGAGAAGAGTCTTAAATGCAATAATCTTGACAACATTGAGGCACAGCAGATAATGCTGGCAGGCGCAGAGAAATATCAAGGAAATATTCATGCCATTAAAATATGCACTTCTTGTGTGGGAGTCTGATGTAAAAGAGTTTGAGCTTATTATCTAGAGTTGTGTGAAAAGCAGTAGAGAAATTAAAACCAGTATACAAAGAAAAATTTCAGAAGAGTTTGAATAGAAGTGGTCGAGAAATGAATGTTAAGATGTAATTTTCTTAGCTGACTTCTCATAGAGGAACTTAAAAACAAACAAACAAAAAAATCTCACAGTAAGTTCTTTGCACTTGAAGAAAATGATGCTCAAAGTAAAATGGGAACTATTTATAATGCATACCTCTGAGATGTGTAACTGAGACTTAAGCGAGTGTGAAGAGGCACTTCTGGCCCTGTTAAATCCCTCTATAGCATCGAGTACTTTGTCACATAATACGCTAAACAGATGTAACTTCCCAATTATATTTTATAAAAGATCCACATCAATGCACCTCAGAATAGTGTGTTAAATATGTTCTTGCTGGAGCTGAGCCCAGTAGTGTACACACCTGTAAACCCAGCACTTGATGTGGCAGAGGCAGGTGGATCTCTGTGAGTTTGATGGCAACCTGGTTTACAAAAATTAGTGATCCAGGATAACCAAGGCTACACAAAGAAACCCTGTCTTGCTAAGCAAAACAAAACGACAACCACAAAAATGTACTTGCCATAGCACACCGTTGTCCTCTGTACAACTTTGTATTATAGAAATTACAGTTAAAGAAAATTTGGCTACGTAAGAGCAAGTTATTTATTCATTCTATCAGGAAACAAGAACACGTAAAATGAATGGGCAACAATAATATATATGCATCTTGTGTAATTATATACTCTATGTAGCTGGAATTAGGTAAGCTATTTATATGGTTTTATGCAGTGGTGCAGTGGATTGAAAGCAATGGGAAATAATAGCTCTTTAGAAAGGTATTCCAGATCTGACGTCATCTCTTTCCCCTTCTGGATGGATTGCATAGATGCCTTTTACTTCATACACAGTGACTATAAATTGTCAGTGTGAAGCAAAATTTCTCAGGAGTACCATTAAGTAACCAATTTGATTTCAGTGCAATAGTAAATGTAACCAAATATTAAAAAAAATCAGCCAAATAAAGGAGAGATTAAATTCTGTGCCTATGAAACTGCAGGTGTAAAATTGAATGCTGAGACTAAATCTCAGGAAAAATTGGGCTCGTCAAATCAAATTAATTGAGAGTCAATGATTTTGTATAGCATTGCATTGTATTTTAGTAGAGATACAAATCTGAGACATAAATTTCTCTCCAATAGAGGCCACAACCATGAGTCTCAAAGTGATTGTATAAATTCAAATGCTTTTTCGTGAAGAAATACTTGGGCAAAATTGCCTGCTAGGGATGAATGAAAGCATTAATTATATACATGAATTTGGAATCCTGATACAAATAATCTGTCATTATCTTATCATGAAATCTGAAGACTTCATTACATCAACACAAATTATTATCTCATTAGCCAGACTTATTTTATAGGGGAAGATGACACAGGAAATGCTGAACTGATAATGAAAAGACTCACATGAACTTTATAGTCCTACAATGATTTTTAAAATACACGAACATGGCTTCAAATGTTGTTTGCAAAAGAAAAAGCACAGATATTTTTTTCAGATACTTTTTTTAATTTTTATTTTTTAATATTAGTTATAGTTTGTTAACTTTGATCCCTGCTGTATCCTGCTCCCTCTTTACCTCCCAATCCCACCCTCCCACCCTCATCTCCTCCCTGCCCCTTTCCAAGTCCACTGATAGGTGAGGACCTCCTCCCTTTCCATCTGATACTGGTTTATCAGGTGTCTTCAGGATGGGCTTCAAAGTCCTCCTCTGTGGCCTAGCAGTGCTGCTCCTCCCTCGGGGTGGAGGGGAGGAGGTCAAAGAGCCCGCCATTGAGTTCATGTCAGAAACAGTCCCTGTTCCCCTTTTTAGGGTACCCACTTGGATACTGAGCAACCAAGGGCTATATCTGAACAGAGGTTCTAGCGTGCATCCATACATGGTCCTTGATTGGGGAAACAGTTTCATAAAAGACCCTGCACAGAGCTTATTTAACAAGCTTACATGCTGGGGATTCAGTGAGTACAATGGAATATGTGAATGTTTTTTCAAATGTTTTTACTGAAATGTAAAATTACAGATTAATTTAAATGCTCTCTCTTCTTTATACTAAATAATGGCAGCTATGAAGAATAAAAATATTTCCATTATTAAATGACATTATCAAAATTCATGATTAATAAAGATTTTTCTGATATCTTTGGAATCTTTAGACTCTAACTCTTGATATGGGAAGAAGATACTAAATGGTTACATAATTGTTCACCTATTAAATACTCTAAGACCCCTACTGAGTACTGGGTAATCCCTGCTGCAGTTAGTTTCCTGGCGTATATTTTATATATCTCTGAATATAATTTAGAAAATTAAATAATGGTATTGAGTTGTATGAACTGAAGATTTTTTTCCCCAAGGACAATAAAAATTAAATTATATCTCCTTATAACAGACATTTTTTGAACTTTCATGGTATACTAAATATACTTTAATTTGTGGACTGAGATGAATTGTTTTAACTTGTTGTTCTGTTTCATTTTTATCAAACATTCTTACAGAATCAAAAATTTTCCATTTTAGTTAGCAAATATTACTGATTCTATGTTATAAATAGAAGCAAAGATGCAAACAGTGTCAATTTACTGTGCATTTATCATTTATGTGTAAACAATGATCATTAACAAAATTAAATAGTAACAAGTCTGTAGTTTCAAATGAAGAAACTGGAGCAAATAACACAAGTTTCCAACACATACTTAGAATGTGACAATCATGACCATGAATACCAGCTTTGGAATCAATGGAAACTTCAGTCTGTTTTTACAATATTATAAACTTAAAAAATACATATTAGAGTCCACTTAAAACACTTAATTTTCATAATCATAATCATAATATTAACAATGTTTCAAAATATTTCCTGTCACATTATAATTTTGACTGATGAAATTAAATAACAATGTGTTATTTTATTAAAACTCTAAATTAAAAGTTAGGGGAAACTAAAAGGCAACAATAACAAATCCAGCAGGGAGAAGGCCTTTCTTCTTAATTATTCCTCTGAGAGCCAGTCAAAAGCATACAAACGTTTTAAAGCCTCTACAAAAATTTATTAGTGAAATTAGCCATGCATTGATAGAGTGCATTCTTTTTTTATGTAACTCATTTCAAATTTTAAGTAATAAGTAAGATTTATATAATTATTATTATTTACAATTTATTCACTTTATAACCCTGTTCTAGGCCCCTCCCTCAACTTCTCTCAGTTGAACCTTCCCTCCCTCTTCCACCTCTATTCCTTTTCCAGAGTCTGCTGATAAAGAAAAGTCCTCCCCTACTATCTGACCCTAGCTTATCAGTTCTCACTAGGACTGCCTGGATCCTCTGCCTTTGTGGGCTGATTAGGTCACCACACAAAGGAGAAGAGATCAAAGAGCAGGCAAATTAGTTCATGTCAGATTGTCTCTTCACCTCTTACTAGGGAACCCACATGCAGACTGAGCTGCCTATGGGCTACATCTGAGCAAAGGGTCCAGGTCCTCTCCATGCATGGTCCTCAGCTGATGCATCAGTCACTGAAGGGCCCCCAGGGGCCTAGCTTTTTTGGCTTTGTTGGTCTCCTTGTTGAGCGCTGGTCCCCTCTCAGTCTTTCTATCTCCACTTTCTCCATAAGATTCCCTGCACTCTGCCCAATACTTGGCTATTAATCTCTGCATCTACTTTGATGCCCTGCTGGACAGATCTTTTAGAGGACATCTATGGTAGGCTGTTGTCCTGTTCCATCACTTCTATGACTTCCAGTATCTATCCTGTTTTACCTTCTGAATGAGAATTAGACATCATCGCGAGAGTCTTCCTTGTTTAGGTTCTTTGGGTCTGTGGATTTGAGTATGTTTAGCCTATATCATATGCCTAATATCTACTTATAAGTTAGTATATACTATATGTGTCTTTGTGCTTCTGGGTTTTCTCACTTAGGATGACCTTTTCTAGTTCCCACCATTTGCCTGCGAATTTCATGATTTCCTTATTTTTAATTGCTGGATAGTATTGCACTGTGTTAATGTTCCACAATTTCTGTATCCATTCCTTGGTAGAGGGACATCTAGGTTGTTTCCAGATTCTAGCTATCACGAACAAAGTTGCTATGAACATAGTTGTGCAAATGTCCTTTTTGTATGGTTGAGTATATTTTGGACATGTACTCAGGAGTGGTATAGCTGTGACATATAGTAGCAATATTCCCGATTTTCTGAGAAAGCACCCGACTGATATCCAAAGTGGTTGTACAAGTTTACATTCCCACCAGCAATGGAAGAGAGTTCCTTTTTTTCTCACATCCTCTCCAGCATGCATTGTCAATTTTTGATCTTAGCCATTCTGATGTGTGTAAGATGGAATCTCAGTTGGTTTTTATTTGTATTTCCCTGATGACTAAGGACTTTGAACATGTCGTTAAGTGTTCCTCTGCCATTTGATATTCCTCTGCTGAAAATTCTCTGTTTAGCTCTGTACCCCACATTTTAATTGGATTATTTAGTTTATTGGTTTTTAAATTTTTTTAGTTCTTTATATGTTCTGGATATCAGCCCTCTGTCAGATGTAGGCTTAGAGAAGATCTTTTCCCAGTCTGTAGGATGCTCTTTTGTTCTGTTGACAGTGTCCTTTGCCCGATAGAAGCTTTTCAGTTAGTTTCATGTAATCCCATTTATTGATTGTTACTCTTAGAGCCTCTGCTGTTGGTGTTCTGTTCAGGAAGTTGTCTCCTGTGCCAATGAGTTCAGTGGTCTTCCCACTTTTTCCTTTAACAGATTTAGTGTGTCTGGTTTTATGTTGAGGTCTTTAATGTACTTGGATTTTACTTTTTTCTATTTATTTATTTTTATTTAACTTTTATTAATTACACTTTATTCATTTTGTATCCCCCCATAAGCCCCTCCCTCCTCCCCTCCTGATACCACCCTCCCTCACCTTTCTGCATGCATGCCCCTCCCCAAGTCCACTGATTTTACTTTTTCTGTAATAAGATAAATATGGATCTATTTGCATTTTTCTACATGTATACATCCAGTTAAACCAGCACTGTTTGTTGGAGGTGTTCTCTTTTTTTCCATTTTATGTTTTTGGCTTCTTTGTCAAAAACCAAGTATCCATAGGTGTGTGGATTTATTTCTGCGTCTTTGATTCAGTTTCTTTGATCCACCAGTTTGTTTCTATGCCAGTACCATGCCATTCTTATTTCTGTTGCTCTATAGAATAGCTTGAGTACAGCAATGGAGAAACCTCTAGATTTTTGGTTTTTTGTACAGGGATCACCTACTGGTGAGAAATACCTTCAGTGAAGTGGTTGGATACAAAATTACACCCCCCCCCCAAGAAAAAAGAAGAAAAATCTGTAACCTTACTGTATAGAAAAGTCAATTGGGCTGGAAAAGAAATTAGGAAACAGCACCTTTCAAAATAGCCACAAATAACATACTTTGTGTAACTGTAACAAAGAAAATGAAAGAATTTATAAGAAAAACTTCAAGTCCTTGAAGAAAGACACTGAAGAAGATATAAGAAGATTGAAAGATCTCTCATGCTCATTAATCGGTAGAATTGGTGTAGTAAAAAAAAAGGTACCAAAAGCAATCTACAGATTCAATGCATTTCCCATCAAAATACCAACACAGTGCTAGAATCCTTATGGAAGAAGAGGGAGATAGAAAGACCTTGAGGGGCAGGAACTCCACAAGGAAAACAACAGAGCCAAAATACCTGAAAGCAATATTCCAAATAAGGGCCATGGATGGAGAGGATCTGGAACTCCTGTTCAAAGGAATTTCTAAGAGGGTTCTCTAGAAAGGGGTACAGGGTGTCTCTGATATAAACTCGGTGGCTGGCTCTTCAATCACCTCCCCCTGGAGGTGCAGCCTTGCCATGCCATGGAGGAAAATGATTTAGCCAGCCTTGATGAGACCTGATAAGCTAGGGTCAAATAGAAGGGGAGGAGATCCTCCCCTATGAGGTTACTAGGGAAATGGCATGGAGGCTAAGAGGGAGAGTGGGTGGGGCCAAGAGGAGAGGAGAGATGGAGCTGCAACAAGGATACAAAGTTAATAAGTTGTAATAAATAAATATATAACTAAAATTAAATTAAAAAAAAACAAGACATTTCTTAACAGACCTTGAAAGAACAATTCTCGTCTTCATATGGAAAAACGAAAATCCTGGACTAGCTAAGACTAATCTTCTAATGTATATCATTAGAATGTCTTATTAAATTTTAGTCCTGTGTGTCTCTTATTTATAACACATTTTGTTTCTGTGAATTTATTTCAATGCATTTTAAAAATTGTTATTATATCCATTCAAAATGCAATGTGTTCCTTGATTCCCCAATTATAGCATTCTGAATGGGAAGAGCTTCTAAGATTTCACTGTGGATTTTCACTGTTTTTTTAACAGCAGTATGAGGTTGACAGCATAAGTTTCATAAACTGTACTCAAGAATAGTTGACTTGGAAAGGGGCACGATGGAGATGAGGGAGAGAGGGAGGGACTGGGAGGGAATGAGGGATTAGGACATGGCTGGGATACAGAGTTAATAAAATGTAACTGATAAGAAAAAAATAAAATTCAAAAAAAAAAGAATAGTTGAATAGACAGCCCTACTGCTTTCCATAGCAAGTCTTCCTTATTATTATTAAAATAAGAAAAAAAAATAAAAAAAAAAAAAAAAAAAAAAAAAAAAAAGTCCTATGCATGGCTTCCCAGTGCTTCTTCATGTTGTACGTCTTATGGGAATGTGGATAATTGGATAATTCAGGCTTAGTGTCACACTACATCATGTTTAAGTCAGTGAAAAGGAGGAATCTTTCCTCAAAAACTTATTTATTTTTTGTTTTGCTTTACTCTGTGAAGGAAAGTACACGGTAACTTAATATACACTCTCAGTAGTGGATAATGGTGAAAATTGTGCTCAGCTAATCGAGCACTTAGAGAAAACAAAATCAGAAAATATCTGTCAAGGCATTATATATAAGAAAGACTTCAGCTGGCTTTGTGGAATTGATAGCAAATGTGAACTGCTATATACATCATGACTGTGAACCATGTGCACAGAATGCAAAGAGGCCTAGAAACATCAGGACAGAACTGTGAGCCAATGATTAGTCTCCATGTAGTTTATTTCTCTAACTCTACAGTGCTTGATCAAATTATTCATTTACCAAAAGAGATATAGGTTATTTGTGACTTACCAATTTATTTATTTAGTTAGTAAGTTAATTATTTGTTTTATTACAATTTATTCACCTTGTATCTCAGCTGTACAGCCCTCCTTCATCTTCTCCAAATCCCACCCTTTCTTCTTCTTCTCCCCCCATGCCCCTCCCCCAGTCCACGGATAGGGGAGGTCCTCCTCCCCTTCCATCTGAACCTAGCCTATCAAGTCTCAACAGGACTGGCTGCCTTGTCTTCCTCTGTGGCCTGGTAAGGCTACCTCCCTCCCAGTCAGTGATCAAAGAGCCAGACACTGGGTTTTTTATTTCGTTCCTATTGCAGAGAAAGTTTTATATTTGTATTTTAGACAACAACAACTGAAACAACTTGATAGAGAACTTCATGGTAAGTATCGTTCAGTGCATCTGAACCCTGAGAAGCTCAGGGTAGGATCATGTTTAAATTAAAGCTCCAGCAGAGGGCTCGCGAATAAGTAAATTTATTAAGATAGAAAAACTGTCTAAGAGATTAAAATATAATTATCAAAGAAGCAAAAAAAATGTTTTTAAAATTTTTTGTTTAGTCAATAAAAAATAGATTTATCTGCACTTTGCCTACTGAGAAACCACATTTCCCTTATGTGAGTGAATTCAAATAGTATTCATTACTGAGATGTCATTAGCACATACATGTTACAAGTATATAGAATATTATTTTGAACATTACTTTGAAACAAACAGCCATGAATCATCTTCAACTCTAGATTTATTTTCAAAGAAATCCTCATTATGAACACCATCATCACTCTGAGTTCTGCTCTGTCATATTCCTTCTCTGAAAACCAAGATGCAGAATCAGCAAGGAATTCTCAGTTGAAAAACATTCAACTTTAAACCTGTTTTTCATGCTTTTTTCCATAAATAGAGCAACTGAACACACAAGTGTTAAGAAATACCATTTTATTTCCACCCTGAAATGGAGTATATGGAAAAATGAAAAAGTATGTTTAGTGATTCAAAGAAGAAAAGGAAAAGTATATTTAAGATCTTTTATCATCTTTCACACTAACATTAAGTCACATGAAGCAAAATGCACTGAAATAAATACTAGAATAAATGTACAAGAATGTTGAATTAAGGGGGTTATTTTACAAGTACACACACATATACACATACAGGTGTTATTATATTTTTTATTGTGTAAAAATTCAAATGCTGATTTATGTTCTCCCATATCTGGTTGAAGTCCTTTTTCTGAGGATCTCCCATCTTAGGGTTCTGTAAACACTGCTTCCCAATTGTTCCTTGAGACATCAATAGAAAAAGAGTATAGCCAATGACTGAGCAGCAGAGAGAATAGGGCTGGTCTCCCTGCCAGACAAGGACAGAGGAGAGAAAGAGGAAGTGGCATTACAGTACTAAGAGTGGTTCAGGAGACTTCAGGACTGAGAGGAGCTGGAACAGAGGAAGCCATAAAGTGAAAGTATCTCAGAGATTTATGATGGAAGAAAGCCAGATTAGACTCGAGGGTAAAAAAAAGACTATTGTTACTCAGTTCTTGTAACATATAGCTTGTTAAATAAATATAATAGTTAAGTCTCAATTATTTGGGTGCTGGCCAGGTTAAAAAAGAAACTGCAACACAATTTTAAAACAATCACTAACACACACACATATATATTTACATATATAGTGTTTATGCAGTTTATGTATTTGTGATATATATATATATACATATATCTTATCTTTAACAGATGAGTAAAGCATTCAATAATATATAGAGAAAGAAGAGAACAATAATATATTTGAAATAAAATGTTAAATAATGGTATATAGAGCTAAAGAGAGAATATTGAATGACAGAGAAACATTTAAAGAAATATTCTATGTCCTTAGTCATCAAGGAAATGCAAATCAAAACAACCCAGAGATTTCACCTCACACCCATCAAAATGGCTAAGATAAAAAATTCAAGTAACAACACATGCTGGAGAGGATGTGGAGAAAGGGGAACCCTTCTCCATTGTTAGTGGGATTGTAACATTATATAACCACTTTGGAAATCAATTTGGCACTATTTCAGAAAATTATGAATGGTACTACCTCAAGATTCAGCTATGCCACGCTTAGGTATATATTTGAAATATGGTCAACTATACAACAATTACATTTGCTCAGCTGTGTTCTTAGCTGCTCTATTTGTAATAGGCAAAAGCTGGAGACAACCTAGATGTCCCTCAACCAAGGAATGAATACAGAAATTGTGGAACATTTACACAATGGAATACTACTTATCTATTAAAAACAAGTAAATCATGAAATTTGCAGGTAAATGGTGTGAACTAGAAAAGATCATTTTAAATAACCCAGAAGCAGAAAGACGCACATGGTATATACTCATTCATAAGTGGTTATTAGACATATAATATAGGATAAACATACTAAAATATATACTCTTAAAGAAGTTAAACAACAAGAAAGACCATGGGGAAGATGATCATTCAGAAGAGCAAACGCAATAGACATTGGAAGCAGACGAAGACAGGGAACAGTACAGGAGTTTATCACAGATGGCCTCTGAAAGACTACTGAACGAGGTCTCATAGCAGAGGCTGAGACTCATAGCTAAACTCTGTGCAGAATGCATGGAATATTATGAAAGAAGCAGAAGATGGAAAGATCTGTAAGGGACAAGAGCTCCAAAAGGGGACCAACAGAACCAAGAAAAAATAACAACAACAACAAAATAAATAAATAAATAAATAAATAAATAAATAAATAGATAAGTAAATAAATAAATAAATAAGAAATAAATAAATAAATAAAGCAAAACCGAGGCCCTGGAGGTCCTGCAGAGACTGATACCCCAACCAAGAACGATGCATAGAGAGGACCTAAAACCCCTGCTCAGATATAACCTATAAACTAAGTCTCCAAGTGGATTCCCTAGTAAGGGGTACAGGGAATGTCTCTGGCATGAAATCAGTGGCTGGCTCTCTGATAACCTTCCCCTGGGGGGAGCAGCCTTACCAGGCCACAGAGGAAGACAGTGCAGCCAGTCCTGATAAGACCTGATAGGCTAAGGTCAAATAGAAAGGTAGGAGGTCCTTCCCTATCAGTGGACTAGGGGAAGAAGAGGGAAGGAAGGTGTGATTTGGAAGATATGAGGGAAAGGCTTGCAGGCAAGATACAAAGTGAATAAATTATAATAAATAATAATAATTTAAAAAATTTAAAACACATAATCAAAAAATAATGATTTCAAGTAAATGTTAAAATTATAAAGATTTTCAAGTATATAAGATTTTCAAGCATATTTCTGTTGAATAAAAATAGAGACAAAACTATTAGCATGTAAAAATATGAAATATTTATAAATACATTTTGTCATTCTTGTAGAAAACAAAAACAAAGAAAAAATAAAAGCCTTCTCTTTTCTTATTGTATTTATAACTCTATTCTCATACACACACCAATGCATAGACACATACCCACATTTGGCACACACACACACACACACACACACACACACACACACACATCTCAAAGAAGAAATTCAGGATATCAAACCAATGAAAACAGAATTTGCTTGTAAAATTACATTACATGCCAATTATAATGTAGAATTGAAGAATACAAGGATATAGCTCGAGGGCTAGAGATTGCTCAGAGGTTAGGTTTCTTTGATGTGCAATCATGACATAAGAAGCAGAGCCTCTTGCAAATGCTTCTAATTCTAGCTACAAGGAATTCATCATTTTGGGGAGACCTCACCTAATGAAACATACCTCTGCATGCACATTTGTGTATATGCTCACAAAGACATAAACAAATATAAAAAGAAATAGAAATTCATGTATTGTAGATGTATATGCACATATATAAATATACCCTGCCAATTTTATATATCTTACATGTCATATGCATGCATGGAGAGAGAGAATAACCATATCATTATATTTTCTAAGTGCCAATTTTAATTTTTCTAAGTACTAATAAGTTACTGAGAAAAATACATCTAAAGTTATCCTCATGCATACATGAAGAAATCACTTCTATGTTTCAACAGAGTAAAAAAGCAATCAATACATTTATAAAATTTTTAAAAATGTAGTATATTGAAACTTCTGCAGCCATTTTATAAGATAGACTCAGGTTACCTTTATATAAAGAAAGAAATTATAAATGAATAAAATTTCTACAAATGTGCATACAAAAAACAGAGGTATAATGAAGAAGTAAAAGAGAATTTATTAGGTATGTCTGTAACTTCAGAATCTGGAAAATGCATGAAAGATTACTGTCATTTTAAAACATGAGACATTGTGATTATATATGTGCACATACATGTATAGATATTTAAGCAAGGACTTCACAGAATAATGTAAGTAAGGCCATAATATGTTCATTGTCTATAATAACCTCAATATGACACTAGCGGTTTAATCCAATGAAGATGAAAATCAAATTGGAAACAGAAAATGTGTGATGAGTGTGTGTAAAGCAGAGTCATTTCCAGCTTGACGTAGGCGATCAGATACACAGGAAAGACACTAAGGAAAAATCACAAATTGTGAATATGATAATGGTTGGGTTATGTAATTAAAAGCAAACATTTCTCTCTTATTTGGAATACTATTGTACTACATATTATCATGTGACTATATATACATGTGTAATACTCTATCTGTGTCCGTAACAGCACAGATACAACCTGACCATAGTGAAATATGAAAGTAGCTTGTAAAAATTATATTTACAAAATATTTCTGAAGAACAAAATTAAATAAAACAATCTAACTTACTTTACCTGCTCTGTACACTCATTGAATGGTGTGAATAATTTATAAGTTAGTGTGTGCATTTTAATCAGGAAAGTGATATTAATTATAATGTTTAATAATAATAATGTTTATTAATAATAATAATATTCTCATAGACTGAAGAGACGCCTAAGCAGTTAAGATCATTTGTTTTGTAACCCATCAGCACCAGAGTTCCAAATCCAACAACAGTATAACAAGCACGGTGTCCCCAGATATTGTCATGTCATGTCAGCTCTTGAGAGTCTCAGGTACCCTCTGCTAGCTTCTGCATGTGCACAGGCATATACACAGGGACACATACGTGCACATAGACTTCCACACATAAAAAATAAACCTAAAATCTCACTATTATTATTTAATGAAGATTGGAAGGAAAATGCATAGTGAATGTGAGAAACATGAGATAAAAATCACTTCTGCTTAGTGAATTAATAGATGGAAGCTTTCTCGTTATTGTACAAAAATGAAGAGCTGATAAGAAGATGTGAATAAGTAATAAAAATAGGTGAATATCACGAATGTCGGAGACACCTGGACACAGTTTCCAATTTAAGTGATTATAATTAATGGGCCAGGCACTGATGGTATAATTTACTAGCTGGTTTCAGCATCTGAAGACAACAGCATACAGATAAAAATATTAGTATGGTCAATTTTTTTTCAGAACTTGAGGTTAGGAGATTCACAAAACTATATACATATATATGAAAATTTATTATTTTCAGTAAGGTAGTTGCTGATTATACATCTAAGCATGAATGTACAGCTCAAACTTTGTGTATCTAAAAAAAGTATTCAATTAAATTAATTTCCTTTATAAAATCTAACATAAACTTCCTGTATCACTTCCTATATTTTAAAAATACGTGTGTGTGTGTGTGTGTGTGTGTGTACATGTGCTCATTGTTGGAGGTCAGAGAACAATGTGTGGCAGTCAGTTCTCTCTTTCTGACATGTGCTTTCCAGGACTGGAACTTGGGTATTTAGGCTAGGCATGGAGTCCACTTTTCCAGCCAAGTCATCTCACCATCCACTTTATTTGTGCTGTTAATTGGTAGATGTGAAGTATAAACTGAGAATTTTAGCCTGTTGTATTCTAGTAATATGTCAGTTGTGGATTACAATTAAACACACACACACACACACAAATAGAGGATTACAAGATACTTGCAGAATGTAGAAGCTGTCAGATTATTAATCATCTGCAACCATCGATGTCAATAACACAGTTTAAGATAATTACTAACTGAAATCCCAATTTCCAATTTCTTGAGTTTACCTAGTTCAAAATGATGCACTTAATAGATACAAAATACATTTTTGTGTTCATTTCTCCTGACAACAGATAAAGTTTACTTAATTTAAGATACTCAAAATTATGAATTTTCTTTCATTGGTTTTAATGTGTAGGTTTCACTGATGAACTTCCTCATAGGCTCAAACACTTAAGAAAATTTTCTCATAAAACAACCTCAAAATCAGTTATTTTACTTTAAATTAGAGGTATAAAATTATAGGGAAATTATGTAGTCATTGGATGGCATTTTTTAACCTTGTGTATGAAGAAGAATATAAAACTACCCACCTACACCTCCTTTTCTATACACCAGTGAAAGAGCTACCTCTTTTCACAGGTAACATAACCTACCAATTACTTTTGACAAATCCTTTATTCAGAACACCTGAACACCTGTGCTAATACATTCAGTAACAGGTCATTACCCAAAGGTTATGATTTTTAAAAATCCAAATAAGTACACCTTTCTGTTAATAGTGCTATTTAATTGCAGGGATTCTTTATCTCTTAAAGTTTTAAATACTTCTTTGGCAATCTACCTTGTTTCTACTGAGTAATTGCTAGTTCATTGCCAACACTGTAACCATTTTTTTTTTATTCAGTGAATGCATCAAAATTAAAATGGCACTAAAGACAGAGTACTGTGTCTCACTAAATTTGCTTTTGCAATCAAAGCTGACAGAAAATATTCTATCTTGCTACACAATCTCCCTAGCATAAAACTAATGCCTCTTATAGCCACAAACTTAATACTATCATTTGTTAGTAGATTATTCTAAATATAAAATAACATTTAAAGAGTAATCACAATCAAATTAAGACTAAAATAATAAAATGATTAGACAAGTATTAACATAAATATCTGTTATCCCATATCAGTTAGTGATTTTTTTCAATGGACTTGTTGATTATAATGAAGATGAAGGTTATGACAATGATACTAAGTTATATTTAACAAATGACGGGAACAGGAAAACAAGGGTTATGGCTAGTCTAATGCTTTCAGTGAACATTTTACTTTGATGATCTCCTCATGGCTTACAAAACTAAAGTAGAGCATGTGGCTGATTGGTTCATAGGACCTAGAGAAAAATAACACTGCTATTCTAATGGACAAACACTACCCTCAACACACTTATCTGTATATCTATGCACTGTAGCTCTCTGGCCTCATCAGGTGAATGTCTTTTTACAGTAGATGATGATAAAGCCTTGAAACTGATGAAATAACAGCAATTAAGAAACTGTAGAGTGCTAAGCCTAAATCTGTATCACACCCCGCTCCCAAAGGCTCAGGGATCAATGTAGAAGAGGGAGCAGAAAGATTACGAGAACTGGGAGTAATGGAAAGCTGCTTCTAAACAGTGTTTTCTGAAAGACAGCTTTGTTGCAGACAGGAATTCACAGGGTCTGTGACTGTGTAAAAAGGCCTTGCACTGTATGAGACCAAGGCAGCCAAGAGCTTTGCAAGAGAACTGGAGGCTTTTGAGTTTCCCCACATAAATGAGGAAATTTGTCAATTGATGGCTCCAGTGGATGGTCCCAAACTCATGAGCACACGGAAAGCACTAAGTGGGGTTAATGGATATAACAACTAAAAAGTACGTCTATTTGGGAGGAAGAAGCAGTGGGGCGGATGTTGAGAAGGCTTCAAGTGGGGGGGGGTGAGGGAAGGGTACATCAAAACACATAATATGTAAACAGCAAGCTTTTAAAATGTTTAAACTTCTCAACCATATATTTAGAATGTGAAAAAAAGACTTCAAAATTTCTGCGTGTTGAAAATTATGTATTGTGAAGTTTAAACATACATATCATTCAGGGTTTTTTTTTTTTTTTTTTGTACAAATTCCATTCTGTTTCTATGTGTGCATTCTGACAATGACCCCCAACTCATATCCTGGCCAATGAAGATGTAAGCAAGTAGATTTCCTCTGGACTATGTCCTGTCTTCCCTTTTGAATTATTTTAAGTATAAAATGTTTACTAAATGAAAGCCTGAAAGAAAGGAAAGATTATGGGTATCTGTAAACAGCTTATTGAGAACTATTTTCACTAATACATTGAAAACATACAAAAAATAAGAAAACATACACAATATAGACTCTCATGTAAGGCATATACTACAACTCTAAATAACTACTTAAAAAGAATGTGAAATTATTTAAATAAAAATTAATTAAAATTGAAAAAAGAGTAAAAACGACATAGTTCAGTTGTTATACTTTATATTGTGTTTTATTTGAATATTCTATTATGGTTCTGTACTTACAAAAAGAAAAACACTTATCTACTGATGATTTATGTGAGAGATAATTTCCTAAGCGATTGCTCAGTATTCATTTCTCCATTTTTAAGTAAAATCCTAGAAGTGACTAATATTCTTTTACCATAAGTTATCCTTTGGTCCAAGGAAACTTAAGAGAATGGCAAAATTCCAAGGCATAGGGGTGGTGAGATGGCTCAGTAGGTTAGGTTCTTGGCATTTAATGTAGACCCAAAAGTGTAAAACCATGTCTTAATTCCCAGAACCTATATTAAAGCTTAGAATGCACATCCTTGAAGAAAACCGTCTATCCGTCCTCCAGAAGCCATTAATTGCTAACAGCTAATCAGACTGATTGCTTACATTGCTACATCTATATTTAGCATGGTAATGCTCATATAGTATAATAAATATCATTTTTACACAGAAAGCCTTCTGTGCAGAACTTTTGAATTGGCCTGCTCTCTGATCACCTCCCCCAGAGGAGGGAGCAGCCCTTACCAGGCCACAGAGGAAGACAATGCAGCCACTCCTGATGAGACCTGATAGATTAGGATCAGAAGGAATGGGAGATGGACCTCCCCAATCAGTGGACTTGGGGAGAGGCATGGGTGGAAAAGTGGGAAGGAGGATGGGATTGGGAGGGAGGGTAGAGGGAGCTACAAGGGGATACAAAGTGAATAAACTGTAATTAATAAAAAATGAAAATTAAATAAAAGAAAACAACCAAAAAACATGAAACAATATAATCAACTTATTTGTTTTCTTTCTCATAAATAATTTACATGTTTCTTATTAAAAGAAAGTAATCTCTGTATGTGTGTGCATATAAATGTGTTTGTCTGTGTATATGCCCGTATGTTTGTGTGAGTATGTGTGTGTATTTATCTTCTGTCTTGTCTCTTGTTATATTATTCCCAGTCCTAATGCTCTAAGACAAAGTTTTAAACTGAACCTAAAATGGAAGCCATCATCAGGCCTCTGTGATTCTCTTGTCACTGCCTCCCACAGTGCTGAGGCTATTAGTGTGGACAGGACACAACTAATTTTTAAATAGATTCTGAGAACTCAAAGTAAGGTCTTCAGGCTTGTACTCAAAGCCCTTTTATCTGTGCCATCTCCCTGGTTCTAACTCTCATCTTCTTATGTTTACTCCTCTTTATATTGGCAACAACACATATCCTTAATTTCAATTTTTATTGTTTTATCTCTGGATGTTCCTTTGTGATGGAATCTTACTGTTTTCCTAGATGTAATAACAAACACACCCTCAGGATATTGATCAGAATGAAATTTGTCTAGATAAATACCTCAGTGCACATGATTATTTACATAATGGCAGCAGGATTGTTTTTAATTAGTCTTCCTTAAGTTTGCTTTGCAAATAGAGAGCCACACAGTATTGAATAAATACTCAAATCATGAAATAAATTCTCTAGTCTAAAAGCTTTCCTAAAGACTGGGATTTTTAAATTATTTGTTCTCTATTAACACAAAGCTTGGAGACAAAGAAGATATATCCATAGATTTTACCAGAAGCACCTGTATATCTGAGTAAAATCACTGCTTTTCTTAAAAAAAGAAAACAATAATTTTAAAGGTTTGTTTCAAAGTCTATATTTCATAGACTCCTCCATGCCTCCATCTCTCGCTTTCTTTGGTGTGTGTGTGAGAGAGAGATTATTTTCTCCTATGCAGGCAGGAAGCCAACCTTTCATGTATTCCATTGGGAGCAAATCATCTTATTCTTTATTTTTTTATTTTTAAGTCAAACTTGAGACTTGCCTGTTAAGTTAGCTTTGGTTGGTTAAGGGAAGCCAGAGATACTCCTGAATCCACCCTCCTGATGCAGGGCCCTAGTGGCCCTGCAAAGACTGTAACCTCAACCAAGGACAATGCATAGAGAGGACCTAAAACCGCTGCACAGATGTAGCCCATAGACTCAGTCTCCAGGGTAGCTCCCTGGTAAGGGGAACAGGGACTATCTCTGGCATGAACTCAGTGATGGGCTCTTTGAACACTTACCTGTAGAGGGGATAAGCAGACTTGCCAGGCCACAGAAAAAAAAAAAAAAAAAAAAACAATGCAGCTAGTCCTGATGAAACCTGATAGGCTAGGGTCAAATAGAAGGGGAGGAGGACCTCCTCTATCAGTGGACTGGGGAAAGGGCATGGGAGGAGATGAGGGAGGTTGGGATTGGGAGGGGAAGAGGTAGGGAGACAGAACCGGGAAACAAACTGGATACATTGTAATAAATGATAATATTTTTAAGAATTTTTTGAAAAGATATAAAAAGATCTATGGAAAAAGAAATTGTGATAGTCTGCAGGGCAGAGCCTTTCAGAGGCCCTCCGTGGTGGGTTTCTAGCTTGTTTCCTGTTTTCTTCTTCTTCTGATGACCTTCCTCTTTTGCTGAGACTTATGGCCAACTGTTGGGCAGTGTGCATGGAATCTTATGTAAGAAGTGGGAAATAATAAGATCTGGAGAGGACCAGCACTCCACGAGGAGAGCAACAGAACCAGAAATTTGAACACAGGGGTCTTCCCAGAGACTCATACTCCAACCAAGTACCATGCATGGAGAAAACCTAGAACCCCTGCACAGATGTAGTCCATGGCAGTTTAGTGTCCAAGTGGGTTCCGTAGTAATGGGAAGAGGGACTGCCTCTGACATAATCTGATTGGCCTGCTCTTTGATCACCTCCCCCTGACAGGGGAGCAACCTTACCAGGCCACAGAAGATGACAATGCAGCCACTCCTGATGAGATCTGATAGACTAAGATCAGAAGGAAGGAGAGGAAGACCTCCCCTATCAGTGGACTTAGGGAGGGACATGCATGCAGAAAGGGGAGGGAAGGTGGGATCAGGAGGGGAGGAGCGGGGGTCTTATGGGGAGACACAAAGTGAATAAAGTGTAATTAACAAAAAAAATATAAGAAAAAAGAAATTATTATTAACTTGCTTAGAGTAAATAAATTCTTGGGATTGGGGTCCAGTTCTCCATAAATCTTCATTTTCATCAAACACTATTACAGTTTTGCTGTATTCTGGGACATTCTAGACCCTACACCTCAGTTTAACATAGGTTTTGGATACCAATCTCAGATCTTGTTGCTTTAAGTTTGAACACTGCTCTTTTAACGACCTCTCCAAACCAGAGTGAGTTCCTCCATTTGTGAAGCTATCAATCCAGAAGGCAGGTGCCAGACTCTTTTCCTAAGTATAATGTTACTTCTTTAATTAAATAGTTTGTATTTAATAGGGATTTATGGAATTGAATGAGGTAATAATCAATTTAAATCATAACACTCCATATATGCTTTTCTTCTAAAGTCACCTTTTCTAATTATTTCCTGGTCATTTAAGTCAAAACCAGATGGTTTTAAGCCCCGAGCCTAAGTAGTGAATATAGTGATAGTAATTTTGCTAAGGGAGAGACTATTAAAATGTCTTTCAGGTTTGATGCTCTGAACCTATAGAGATAAAATCTCTCAGACCATATCAGTTTGTCTCTCTGTGTGTTTTCCCAGTAGATGGTATTCAATATAGAAACTCAAAATGTTTTCAAAGCAAATAAGAATCTATGGAAACCTTAGCCAAAATTATATGTATATCAACTTCTCCCATTGAAAATTATAATCTATCACAGAAGAATATCAGAAATATTGTAAGCATCAGTCACAGAGAGTACCTCAATGAACGCCCTTCCTGAGATGCTTTAATGAGTTCTCAGAGCTATAGTTGACTTCACAAGATTTGGACAAGATCTAACGAGTCACATGTTAATATTGAATTGACAGTTTGCCACAGCCCCCAGCTTTAGCTCTAGCTGCAAATCTGTTAACAGTTGATGGTTTCTGGAATTGAGAAGGTCATTTTTAAAGGTATGGCCTGGTAATTATGCCACAAGGGTGGCCCTACCACTATGATTATGTAGACAACAAATTAGGCTTTTCCAGTCATTAAAATTAAACAACAGCAACAACAGCAAAACAAAAGCATTGGGAGGTAAAGGACATATGGAAGTGGGTGTGGAAGCAGGAGGAGGAGTAAAGATAAATGCGTGTGTGAGATCCTTAAAAAGTTCATAAAATATTATATTAAGACAAATGACACCAAGGTTTTATTTAACAAATTTAAATAATTATCTAGTTATATGAAATAAGAAAAGTTTATCTCCAATTTTATGCTTAATATAGTTAGATTCTTGTCTAAGAGCTACTACTGCTGCATCAAAATGGTGATGACCAGTATAGAAAAGCAGAGAATAGGAGACTCTGAGACCTGTGAGTGGACAGGCGCCTATATCCAAGAGCACTGACTTTTGTGCTTGCTGGACTGGAGCAGGCATCTGGAATCCTTTGGGGAACTTGTGTTCATGCTACACTGCTCTGCACACCTGTCTGCACATGGCACTGTGGGTTCCAGCACACACATGCCCCAAGACCTTCAACACACCTACATGAACCATTGCCTACACATGAGCCCACACCTGCACTCTGCCCTTCAAAACACTCACCCCCACAACGTGCCTTCTGTACCTGCATCCAAATAGCCAGCAAACTTTCTCTGAACTTCACTGGTATTCCTGAACACTACTCTAGACTCCAAAGAGAAGTTGGTCCACTATTGCGTGCACGTTCCAGGAACAAACAGCCAAGGCTACAGATAACCTGATTGTTAAAACCCAGCATAAGAACACAGTCAACAAAAATCATTGCATCATGGCTTCCCCAGCATCCCCCAAAATCAATGGATACACAAAGGCAGCTGAAACACAGGAAAATGTTCTGAAATCTATGATTATGCAGTTAAAACAGGCACATAAAAAGGGAATGAACTAAAAAATGGAGGCCATCATGGACAGACAAGAATGTACAATTAAGCCAGTGAAGGAAATAAATAAAACAGTTAAATACATGAGAAGGGAAATAAATCAATAAAGAATTAAAAAAACAAAAACAAAAACAAAGAAAATGCTGGAGATGGAGGGCTTAGAGAAGAGATCAGGAACCACAGGGGGAAGCATCACCAACAGAATAGATGCGATGGAGGACAGAATCTCAGGGACAAAGGTACAGTTGCAGAAATCGATACATCTCTGAAAGAAAATGTAAAAATGGAAATGTTCCTGACACAAAACATCCAAGAAATCAAGGACACCATGAAAAGACAAAAACAAAGATAACAGGAATAGATCAAAAAGATTACAGGCTCCAAGATCCAGAAAATATTTTCAAAAAAACCATAGAAGAAAAATTCCCCAACTTTAAGAAGGAGATGCCCTTAAACGTACAAAAGAATTATAAAACATCAAATTAACAAGACTAGAAAAGGAATTACTCCTGACATAATAATAAAAAAAATCTATAGAACAAATTAAAAATATGAAGAAATACAAGGGGAAAAAGCATACAAAGGCAAACCCATGATGGTCTAACTGGATGTCTACATGCAGATAAATGGAAAGAGATCCATAATTATCACCCTGCACAAAACTAAAGTCCAAAAGGATCAAAGACCTCAACATAAAATCAAACACATTAAACCTGTTAGAAGAAAACGTGGGGAAGAGCCTAGAACTCATTGGCACAGGAGACAACGTACTGAACAGAACACCAAGAGCAAAGACTCTATGATCAACAATCAATAAATGGGACCTCATGAAACTGAAATGCTTCTGTAAAGCAAAGGACACTGTTGTCAGAACAAAATGACTGCCAACAGATTGGGAAAGGATGTTCGCCAAATTTATATATGACAGAGGGTTATTATCCAGAATACATGAAAAAAAAATCAAAACTCAAGAAGTTAAAAAGCAACAAATCAAGTAATCCATTTTAAAAAAACGGGGTACAGAGCTAAAGAGATAATTCTCTGTAGAAAAATAAAATATTGAATGGCAGAGAAACACTTAAAGAAATGCTCAACTTCCTTAGTTATCAAGGAAATGCAAATTAAAACAACCCTGAGATTTGACATTAAACCTATCAGAATGGCTAAGATCAAAAACTCAAGTGACAAGTTTTGACTTGCTTGATTAGGGTTACACCAAGGTACTTTATGTCATTTGTGGATATTGTGAAGGGTGTTGTTTCCCTAATTTCTTTCTCAGCCCTTTTGTCTTTTGTATACAGGAGGGCTACTGATTATTTTGAGATAATTTTGTATCCTGCCACTTTGCTGAAGGTGTTTATCAGCTGTTGGAGTTTCCTGGTAGAGTTTTTTGGGCCACTCACATATACTATTATATCATCTTCAAATAGTGATAATTTGAATTCTTCCTTTCCAATTTGTATCCCCTTGATCTACTTCAACTGTCTTATTGCTCTAGCAAGGACATCCAGAACTATGTTGAAGAGATATGGAGAGAGTGGGCAGCCTTGCCTTGTCCCTAGAGAGATTATCATGTGTTTTTTTTTTTCTTTCAGTTTGTTAATATGGTGGATCACATTGATGGATTTCTGTATATTGAACCACCCCTGAATTCCTGAGATGAAGCCTACCTGGTCATAGTGGATGATATCTTTGATGTGTTCTTGTATTCCGTTTGCAAGTATTTTGTTGAGTATTTTTGCTTCAATGCTCATAAGGGAGATTGGACTGAAATCCTCTTTCTTTGTTGGGTCTCTGTGAGGTTTAGGTACTAAGGTGACTGGCTTCATAGAATGAGTTTTGTAGTGTTCCTTCTGTTTCTATTTTGTGGAATAGTTTGAAGAGAACTGACGTTAGCTCTTCTTTGAAGGTCTGGTAGAATTCTGAGCTGAAACCATCTGATCCTGGGCTTTATTGATGGGAGACTTTCGATGACCACTTCTATTCCAGGTAAAATTGATTTACCTAGTCCTGATTCAGCTTTGGTAATTAAAATCGATCCAGAAAATGTCCATTTCATTTAGATTTTCAAATTTTGTGGCATATAGACTTTTGAAGTAAGTCCTAATGATTGTTTGGATTTCTTCAGTGTCTGTAGTTATGTTCCCCTTTTCATTTCTGATTTTGTTTATTGGCATGGTGTTTCTCTGCCTTTTAGTTAGCTTGACTAAGGGTTTGTCTATCTTGTTGATTTTCTCAAAGAGCAAGCTATTCATTTTGTTGATACATTGCACTTAACTGAACATAGTAAAGGCAATATACAGCAAGCCTATAGAAAACATCACACTAAACAGAGAGAAACTTATAGAGATAAATAGAAACAGAATGATGCATTAATGGACCCGAAAGGAGGACCCAGAAATAAACCCACACACTTATGAACACTTGATCTTTGACAAAGATGCCAAAACCATACAATGGAGAAAAGGTAGAATCTTCTACAAATGGTGCTGGTCTAACTGGATGTCTACATGTAGAAAAATTAAAATAGACCCATTCTTACCACCCTGCACAAAAGTGAAGTCCAAGTGGATCAAAGACATCAACATAAAACCAGATACTCTAAATTGGTTAGAAAAAAAAAAGTGGGGAATATCCTTGAACTCATTGGCACAGGAGACAACTTCCTGAACAGAATACCAACAGCACAGCTCTAAGAGCACCAACCAATAAATGGGACCTCATGAAACTGAAAAGCTTCTGTAAAGCAAAAGACACTGTTATCAGAACAAAACGACTGCCTACAGATTGGGAAAGGATCTTCACCATCCTTTTATATGACAGAGGGCTAATATCCAGTATATATAGAGACCTAAAGAAGCTGAAAAGCAGCAAACCAAGTAATCCAATTAAAAAAGGTGAACAGAGCTAAACAGAGAACTCTCTGTAGAGGAATATCGAATGGCAGAGAAACATTTAAAGAAATGCTTGGAGGGGGGCAAGATGGCGGCGCCCGGAGAACACTGTGTCTGAGAAGCAGGACAACACTCTCCATGCAATGACCAGGAGACTGAACTCTGGGCCCTAAAACTACAGTGATCATGTTTCTCAGGTGAGGGGAGGCTCCCACAGCATGGGAATTGGTCAGGTCCACTCTCAGGCAGACCAGCCAGAACCAGGAAGAGATCCCGTGTAATGCAGGCATTGGGTCTCCGATGGGACCTGCACGCCTGGGTATCCTGATCACTTTTCCAGGCTGATTGGTGGGCACAAGGGTGCCAGAGACTGAGAGTCCCAGTTGCAAGAAAACCCCACAGGGAAGGAAAGTTGTGAGACTGATCATGGGTCACCCAGTCTTTCACTGGAAGGTCTCGCTGACCACAGGTACCCACCACCATCAAAACTCCAGCCAAGCACAAAGAGTGGCTGTGCTCCAAGCTCAAAATCCCTACTTCCTCTTGGGAGGAGGCAGGAGGCGTCCAGCAGAATCTGCCACAGACCACATTGTTTGTACCCCAACCCGAGATCAGAGCTGAGAAACCCAATCCTTTCGGGCACTCCCCCAAACGCCGCCATAACCCTGCCGCAGCAGAGCAGAATGATAAAGAGGCACACAGTGGCTTCACAGTGCCAGGACCCCAGTGCTGCTGGCTGCTCCTAGCAAACAAACTTCAACTCGGGATCTGGGACAGTGGTTGTTCAACACTTCCTGAGACTCTCCTGGGTCCAGCGCAATAAAGTCTAGCACCCTCCCCGACCCCTGGCAGAGATACCCCAGCTCAGGATCAGGACTGAAAAGTCCCAACCCTTTCTAGCACTCCCCTGAGAGCACCGCCATAAGCTTGGCCTAGTGGAGGGGAAGGTCAGAGGGGAAGGACAGAAAGGCAGCCTGCTACAGGACACAGAACACCCTCTCCAGCTCACCCAGCAGCCCCTGGCAGAGAAACCCAAGCTCTGGATCTGAGGACAGTCAACTATACCTGGTACTCTCTTGGGATCAGCAAACATAGGTTCTACCACCAGGCTGCTTCTGGCAGAGAGATCTGGGCCCAGATCTGGGATTGAGAACACTCAACATAACTCTTTCTCGTGCTACCCTGGGACCAGTCAACATAACCCATCCTGGCAGAGGGAAAGGACAGAGAGGCAGCACACAGGAAAGGTGGACACCGAGTCCTGCGGCCACAGTGTCACAGAGCTGACTGTTAGCCTACACATGCGTTTCCTGCAGCAGGACAAAATCAGAGAGTAGAGAGCAAAGGGAACCCCTGTGCATTCCAACTGGTCCTGCAAGAGAGTGAGTGAGCTTTCTAGGGAGAGTTTGCCCCAGACCCAGGGCCTCTCCACAGAAGCAACCAGACGAGATCCCTGCCACCCACACCACTAGTGTGGGCATCATAGGGATTCTTGAGATAGGGACCCCAACGTTGAAGCCTCTGCCTTGTGGGTCCATCAGTGTAATCCAGGCAAACAATCCCTGGATCTCAGACAGAACTGCATAATAGTGGCCTGCAGGCACCTGCAATAATCAGAGAATCCGCGCATGCACTTGGCACCCTCTAAAAGCACATGCGAATAGCACCAGCATCACATTCCTTACTTAAGCAAAAGTGAAACCATAACGCACACTCCCAAACCAGTAAACCTCTCTCATCTTCCTGAAAAAAAAAAAAAAAAAAAAACAGTCTAGAAAACAGAAAGAGATGATGAAATCCCGAACTACAAACTCGAGGAATAAACAGTGAGGGTTATAAATAACCAGATGGCTAGAGGCAGACATAAGAACACACCCAACAAAAATCAGGAAATAATGACCTCACCAGCAACGCCACAAAACAATGGACACTTCAACTCACTAGATATACAAGAAAAAGACCTCAAAACTATGTTTCTCCAGTTATTAGAGGCCCATAAAGATGAAATGAAAAAAGCCCCCAGAGAAATAGCCAAAGAAATCGAGATGAATAAAGAGGAAACAAATAGAGCTCTCAGAGAAATGACCATGAAAACTGAGGCAAACAAAGAAGAAATAAACAAAGCTCTCAAAGAAATGTCCACATAAATGAAGGCAAATAAAGAAGAAATAAACAAAGCTCTCATAGAAATACAGGCAATTATAGCCAAAGAAGTAGAGGCACAATTAGTGATACATAGAGAGGAAACAGACAAAAAAATAGAAGCTATCATTGAAAAGCAAGACTCACATTCAAACAGATGAAGGAAATGGTGCAAAATATGAAAACAGAATTAGAATCAATAAAGAAAACACAAATAGAAAAAAAAAACAGGAAATAGAGAACATAGAGAAAAGATCATGAACTACAAAGGTAAGCATCACCAACAGAATACAAGAGATGGAAGAAAGAATCTCAGGAGCCGAAGATACACTTGCAGAAATTGACAAGTCTCTCAAAGAAAAAAATAAAATCAGAAAAGTTCCAAACACAAAATATCCAAGAAATCAAGGACACCATGAAAAGAGAAAATCTAAGAATAATAGGAGTAGAAGAAAAAGAAGACATCAGGCTCAAAGGTCCAGAAAATATTTTCAAGAAAATTATAGAAGAAAACTTTGCTAACTTAAAGAAGGAGATGGCCATAAACATACAAGAGGCCTACAGAACACGAAGTAGACTAGACCAGAAATGAAATTCTTCATGTCACATCATAGTCAAAACACTGAATCTACAGAACAAAGAAAAAATTCTAAAAGCAGCAAGGAAAAAAGCCCAAGTAACATATGAAGGTAGACCTATGAGAATCGCACCAGATTTCTCAACAGAAACTATGAAAGTCAGAAGGGCCTGGACAGAAATCATACAGTCCTTAAGGGACCACAGATTCCAACCCAGTCTACTATACCCAGCAAAACTTTCAATCAACATAGACAGAGAATTCAAGATATTCCATGACAAAACCAAATTTAAACAATATCTACATAGTAACCCAGCTCTACAGAAGTTACTAGAAGGGAAACTCCAAACCAAAGAAAACAACTACATCTAAGGAAACAGAGGAAATAGATAACTACCCAACAAAAAAACCAGAACAATACAAGCAATGAAACTCAGTGACACCACCAACCCCACATCAAAAGTAACTAACAATTGTTGGTCACTAGTATCTATCAACATCAACCGACTCAACTCCCCAATAAAAAGACACAGACTAAGAGAACGGTTGCAGAAACAGGATCCAACATTCTGTTGCATCCAAGAAACATACCTATGCAACAAAGATAAACACTACCTCAGAGTAAAGGGCTGGAAAAATGTTTTTTCAAGCAAATGGTTCCAGAAAAAAAGCTGGAGTAGCCATCCTAATATCTAATAAAATAGACTTTTAACCCAAGTTAATCAAAAAAGATAAGAAAGGCCACTATATTCTCATCAAAGGAAAATTCCACCAAGAGGACATCACAATTTTGAATATCTATATGCCAAATAAAAGAGCACCTACATTCGTAAATGAAACAATATTAAAGCTTAAATCACACATTGATCCTAATACCTTAATAGTGGGAGACTTCAACACTCCACTATCACCAAGGGACAGATCAACTAGACAGAAAAAAAAATAGGGAAATAAAAACACTTACAGAGTCCCTAATTCAAATGGACCTAGTAGACATCTACAGATATTTTCATCCAAACTCAAAAGAGTATACCTTCTTTAGAGCCCTGCATGGAACCTTCTCCAAAATAGACCATATATTTGGTCATAAAGCAAGCCTCAACAGATACAAAAAGATTGAAATAATCCCTTGTATTCTATCTAACCACCATGGACTACAGCTGGACCTCAACAACAACAGAAATAACAAAAAGCCGACTGGCACATGGAAACTGAACAACTTACTACTCAATGACAGCTGGGTAAAGGAACAAATAAAGAAAGAAATTAAAGACTTCCTAGAATTCAATGAAAATAAAGGCACAACATACCCAAATTTATGGGACACATTAAAAGCAGTGCTCAGAGTTAAATTTATAGCAATAAGTGCCTTCAAGAACATATTCATAACATCACTTACAAACAACTTAATGGCCCAACTGAAAACCCTAGAAAAAAAAGAAGCAGATACACCCAAAGGGAGCAGACAGCAGGAAATAATCAAACTCAGGGCTGAAATCAATCAATTAGAATCAAATAAAACTATTCAAAGAATCAATGAAACAAAAGGCTGGTTCTTTGAGAAAATCAACAAGACAGACAAACCCTTAGGAAAACTAACTAAAAAGCAGAGAGAATCTATCCAAATCAGCAAAATCAGAAATGAAAAGGGTGTCATAACTACAGACACTGAGGAAATTCAAGCAATCATTAGGTCATACTACAAAAGCATACATGCCACAAAATTTAAAAACCAAAATGAAATGGACAATTTTCTTGATAGATTACATCTTCCAACATTAAGTCAAGATCAGGTAGAAAGACTGAATAGCCCTATATCCCCTCCAAAAAAAGCCCTGGGCTAGATGGTTTCAGCATGGAATTCTACCAGACTTCAAAGAAGTGGTACCACCAATTCTCCTCAAACTATTCCACAAAATAGAAACAGAAGGTACATTACCAAATTCATTCTATGAAGCAACAGTCACCCTGATACCTAAACCACACAAAGACCAAGCAAAAAGAGAAAACTTAAGACCTATCTCTCTTATGATCATTGACGCAAAAATACTCAATAAAATACTTGCAAACCGAATCCAAGAACACATCAAAGATATCATCCACCATGACCATGTAGGCTTCATCCCAGGCATGCAAGGGTGGTTCAACATTTGGAAATCCATCAATGTAATCCAATACATATACAAACTGAAGGAGAAAAACCACATGATCATCTCCTTAGATGCTGAAAAAGCATTTGACAAAGTCCAACACCCATTCATGCTTAAAGTCATGGAGAGATCAGGGATAAAAGGCACATATCTAAACATAGTAAAGGCAATATACAGCAAGCCTATAGCCAACATCAAACCCAATGGAGAGAAACTTAAATCAATCCCACTGAAATCAGGGACAAGACAAGGCTGCCCACTCTCTCCAAACCTCTTCAACATAGTACTTGAAGTCTTAGCCATAGCAATAACAAAACTAAAGGAGATCAAGGGGATACAAATCAGAAAGGAAGAGGTCAAAGTGTCACTATTCGCAGATGATATGATAGTATATATGAGCAACCCCAAAAATTCAACCAGAGAACTCCTCCAGCTGATAAACACCTTCAGCAAAACAAACTGGCGCGATATAAAATCAACTCAAAGAATCAGAAGCCCTCCTGTACACCAAAGACAAAAGGGCAGAGAAAGAAATTAGGGAAACAACACCCTTCACAATAGCCACTAATTACATAAAGTACCTTGGGGTGACTAAACAAGCAAGTCAAAGACTTGTTTGAGAAAAACTTTAAGTCTCTGAAGAAAGAAATTGAAGAAGAGATCAGAAGATGGAAAGATCTCCCATGCTCATGGATTGGTAGGATTAACATTGTGAAAATGGCCATCCTGCTAAAAGCAATCTACAGATTCAATGCAATTCCCATCGAAATACCAACTCATTTCTGTACAGACCTTGAAAAAAAGATTCTCAGCTTCATATGGAGCAACAAAAAACCCAACATCTCCAAAACAATTCTGTACAACAACAGATCATCTGGCGGTTTCTCCATCCCCGATCTCAAGCTGTACTACAGAGCAATAGTACTAAAAACTCCATGGTATTGGCATAAGAACAGAAAGGAGGATCAATGTAACCGAATAGAAGACCCAGAAATAAACCCACATACCTATGAATACTCGATTTTTGAAAAAGAAGCCAAAACCATTCAGGGAAAAAAAAGACAGCATTTTCAAAAAATGTTGCTGTTCCAACTGGATGTCTACATGCAGAAAAATGAAAATAGATCCATATTCATCACCCTGCACAAAACTAAAGTCCAAGTGGATCAAAGACCTCAACATAAAAACCAGATACTCTAAATCTGTTAGAAGAAAAAGTGAGGAACAGCCTAGAACTCATTGGCACAGGAGACAACTTCTGAACAGAACACCAACAGCACAGGCTAAGAGCAACAATCAATAAACCGGACCTCATGAAACTGAAAAGCTTATGTAAAGCAAAGGACACTGTCATCAAAACAAAACAACTGCCTACAGATTGGGAAAGAATCTTCGCTAACATTTTATCTGACAGAGGACTAATATCTAGTGTATACAAAGAACTAAAGAAGCTGAAAAGCAGCAAACCAAATAATCTAATTAAAAAATGAGGAACAGAGCTAAATAGTGAATTCTCGACAGAGGAATATCAAATGGCAGAAAAACACTTAAAGAAATACTCATCCTCATTAGCCTTCAGGGAAATGCAAATCAAAACAACCCTGAGATTTCACCTCACACCCATCAGAATGGCCAAGATGAAAAACTCAAGTGACAACACATGCGGGAGAGGTTGTGGAGAAAGGGGAACCCTCCTCCACTGCTGGTGGGAATGTAAATTGGTACAACCACTTTGGAAATCTACGTGGCGCTTTCTAAGACAATTAGGACTAGTGCTTCCTCAAGACCCAGCTATACCACTGCTAGGTATATACCCAATGTTTGCTCAAGTATACAAAAGGAATACTTGCTCAACAATATTTATAGCAGCTTTATTTGTAATAGCCAGAACCTGGAAACAAACCAGATGTCCATCAACGGAGGAATGGATACAGAAATTGTGGTATTTTTACACAATGGAATACTACTCAGCAATCAGAAAGGAGGAAATCATGAAATTTGCAGGCAAATGGTGGGATCTAGAAAAGATCATTCTGAGTGAAATATCCCAGAAGGAGAAAGACAAACACGGTATATACTCACTTATATACACCTTTAAGATATGATAAACATAATGAAGTCTATACACCTAAAAAAGATAATCAAGAGAGCGGACATGGGGTAAGATGATCAATCCTTGTTTAGAAAGACAGATGGGATGTGCATTGAACATATGACAAGAGTCTACTGGAAAAGGCATCTGAAAGACTCTAACTAGCAGTGTTTTCAAAGCAGAATCAAAGTCTCATGATCAAACCTTCGTCAGAGTACAGGGAATCATATTAAAGAAGGGAATTAGTATGATGGGGAAAGGATAGGAACTCCACAAGGACCAAATATATCTGGGCACAGGGTCTTTTCAGAGACTGACATTCAACCAAGGATCATGTATAGATATAACCTAGAACCTCTGCTCAGATGTAGCCTGTGATAGCTCAATAACCAATTGGTTTCCCATAGTGAGGGGAACAAGGACGATTTTCTAACAGGAACTCAATGGCAGGCTCTTTGACCTCCCCAACCCCAAGGGAGGAGCAGTCCTGTTAGGCCACAGAGGAGGGCTTTGCAGCCAGTCCTGAAAATACCTGATAAAACAGGATTGGATGAATGGGGAGGAGGTCCCCCCCTATCAGTGGACTTGGAAAGAGGCACAGTGGAGATGAGGGAGGGATGGTAGGATTGGGAGGGAATGAGGGAGCAGGATTCAGCTGGGTTACAGAGTTAGTAAAATTTAACTGATAAGAAAAAAAATAAAATTAAAAAAGAAAGAAAATTCAAATTTCAAAAAAAAAAAAAGTTAATATTCAGTATTGCCCTGAAAGAGTGAATTGGGTACTGTAATATTCTGTTACATGCACATAAATTAGCAATCATAAGTGTAGCTTAGTAGTAGAAATACAAAAGTTTAAAATATATATATTAAAAAAAAAAAAAGAAATGCTCAATGTAATTCGCCATTAGGGAAATGCAAATCAAAAAGACCCTGAGATTTCACTTTACACCCATCAGAATGGACAAGATGAAAAACTCAAGGGACAACACATGCTGGAGAGGTTGTCGAGAAAGGGGAACCCTCCACCACTGCTGGTGGGAATGTAAACTGATACAACCACTCTGGAAATCTATCTGGCGCTTTCTAAGACAATTAGGAATAGAGGTTCCTCAAGATCCAGCCATACCACTCCTGGTTGTATATCCAAAATGCGCTCAAGTACACAATAAGGACATTTGTTCAACCAAGTTCGTAGCAACTTAACTTGTCATAGCCAGAAGCTGGAAACAGCTCAGAGCCCCTCAATTGAAGAATGGATGCACAAATTGTGTTACATCTACACAATGGAATATTACTCAACAATGAAAAATAAGGAAATCATGAAATTTGCAGGTAAATGATGGGAACTGGAAAAGATCATCCTGAGTGAGGTATCCCAGAAGCAGAAAGATGCACACACTATATACTCACTCATATAGAAATATAATATAGGATAAACCTACTAAAATCTGTACACCTAAAGAAACTAATCAAGAGGGAAGACTCTTGCTAAAATGCTCAATTCCTATCCAGAAAGGCAAAGACGATGAAAATCAGAAGAAGGAGAAAAGAGAGAACAAGTCAGGAGTCTGACACAGAGGACCTCTAAAAGCTTCTACCCTGCAGACTATCAATGTAGATGCTGAGACTTATGGGCAACATTTGGGCAGAGTGCAGGGAATCTTATGAAAGAAGTGGGAAACAGTAAGATCTGGAAAGGACAGGAACTCCACAAGGAGAGCAGCAGAACCAAAAAATCTGAGCACAGGGGTCTTTCCTGAGACTGATACTTCAACCAAAGACCATACATGGAGATAACTTAAGACCCCTGCACAGATGTAGCCCATGGCAGTTCAGTACAAGTAGGTTCCATTGTAATAGGAACAGGGACTGTCTCTGACATGAACTGATTAGCCATTATTCTGTTGTATCCAAGAAACACACCTATGCAACAAAGATAAACACTACCTCAGAGTAAAGGGCTGGAAAAATGTTTTTCAAGCAAATGGTTCCAGAAAACAAGCTGGAGTAGCCATCCTAATATCTAATAAAATAGACTTTCAACCCAAGTTAATCAAAAAAGATAAGGAGGGCCACTATATTCTCATCAAAGGAAAAATCCAACAAGAGGACATCACAATTTTGAATATCTATGCCCCAAATACAAGAGCACCTACATTCGTAAATGAAACAATATTAAAGCTTAAATCATACATTGATCCTAATACCTTAATAGTGGGAGACTTCAACACCCCACTCTCATCAAGGGACAGATCAACCAGACAGACACCAAATAGGGAAATGAAAGCACTCACAGAATCCCTAAATCAAATGGACCTAATAGATGTCTACAGATCTTTTCACCCAAACTCAAAAGAGTACACCTTCTTTTCAGCACCGCATGGAACCTTCTCCAAAATAGACCATATAGTTGGTCACAAAGCAAGCCTCAACAGATACAAAAGGATTGAAATAATCCCTTGTATACTATCTGACCACCATGGACTAAAGCTGGACATCAACAACAACAGAAACAACAAAAAGCCGACACGCACATGGAAACTGAACAACTTACTACTCAATGACAGCTGGGTCAAGGAAGAAATAAAGAAAGAAATTAAAGACTTTCTAGAATTCAATGAAAATGAAGGCACAACATACCCAAATTTATGGGACACATTGAAAGCAGTGCTCAGAGGAAAATTTATAGCACTAAGTGCCTACAAGAAGAAATCTGTAACATCACATACAAACAACTTAATGGCCCAACTGAAAAACCTAGAAAAAAAAGAAGCAGATACACCCAAGAGGAGCAGACGGCTGGAAATAATCAAACTAAGGGCAGAAATCAATCAATTAGAAACAAATAAAATTATCCAAAGAATCAATGAAACAAAAAGCTGGTTCTTTGAGAAAATCAACAAGATAGACAAACCCTTAGCCAAACTAACTAAAAAGCAGAGAGAAACCATACAAATCAGCAAAATCAGAAAGGAAAATGGGGACATAACTACAGACACTGAGGAAATCCAAACGATTATTAAGTCATACTACAAAAGCCTATATGGCACAAAATTTGAAAATCTAAATGAAATGGATAACTTTCTTGACAGATTCCATCTACCAAAATTAAGTCAAGATCAGGTAGAAAGACTGAATAGTCCTATATCTCCCAAGGAAATTGAAGCAGTCATTAACAGTCTCCCCTCCAACTATATCATTCTTAAGCATATATCCAAAAGTTACTCAAGTACACAACAAAGACATTTGCTCAACCATGTTTGTAGCAGCTTTATTTGTAATAGCCAGAACCTGGATACAACCCAGATGTCCCTCAATGGAAGAATGGATACAGAAATTGTGGTACTTTTACACAATGGAATACTACTCAGCAATTAAAAACAAGTAAATCATGAAATTTGCAGGCAAATAGATCTAGACAAAGTATTTTATTAATCAGTAATACCGAAACTGTGGAGCAAATCTGTCTTTCATGCCAATTCTTCCTATACTTTCTCAGTAGCAGCAATGAAATTTGACTACAAGCATCACTAAGATTTAACAGGATCTTCAATACACCATTGACAAGATACTTTGCAATGTATAAGAAGAACTGGCAGCAGCTGTAGAATTTAGGTCTATTTTTTTTAAATTGAAGAATCTCATAGGCCATCTCTGCATTCTTCATATGGCTTTGGTCATCTCTATCTCTCACTGACTATGAGAGATAATTTGAGAATAAGAATGGCAACAGGATATCGCCTAGCATCCTGTCTGTTTTTGTATCTTGGTTTTATTGGATGTGGTATTAAACTGTGAAGAGTGTGATGATTCCATGCCATGAATTTTGAAGACTAAACATAAAGATCTGCATTATTG
The DNA here is from genome assembly GCF_907164565.1 of Psammomys obesus. Taxonomy (NCBI): domain Eukaryota; kingdom Metazoa; phylum Chordata; class Mammalia; order Rodentia; family Muridae; genus Psammomys; species Psammomys obesus. The sequence continues at coordinate 17,162,741 of NW_026596069.1, forward strand.
CAGAGCATAACTCATTTCTATGATGATTATATGCACTTGACTCCTTTCCCAGAGAGAAGACAACATTGATACAGAGCGGTGAGTTCATGGAATGACCTACAATCTTTTATTTATCCAAATTTGTCTATGTGATCCTTCATCAATGATCAAAGAACAATTGACAGTTACTATTTCTCTGAGAAACTATGCTACTGCATAATTGTTCAAGGGGTCAATATCTTTCATGTTTGTTCTGTTTTGCAATGAAAATAACTTTTGGGAGTTTTATTTTTTCTGAGTTATAAATGTATGATGTATTTATCTCAATGACTTAAGGACAACCTTGGTGATTTTAAAGCTAAAATAACATAATTTGAAGTTATTAATTGGGGTAAAACAGTGCTTGAATTTCTACCCTACAGAGTAGTTAATTGCTATGTACATCTTCTAAATTTTGTGTGCCATTGTCTCAATAACAGATTCTTATGAAGGCAACACACAAATTGTAATATTTGGCAAATATGTTTTAAAGAATTATTACAGCTTGTGGTTTAATATCACTTAAATAAGGTCAGAATATTACGACTGGCATCATTACTTCCAGAAACACTAGACTCACACTTTTTGAAGCCAAACAGTTGATTATGAACAAACTTTTGGGACACTATCATAAATATTACATGTGTCCTTGTATTCAGACACTGGAAAAGAAATCATCCTGTAATAAGAAGCTAAGTCTAGTAAACTAAATTCAAATATCATGGTATGTTAGAGTGTAATAAAAGGTGGAGTAACCTAACAATAATTATTTATTTTATATGTAGGCATTGGCTTCTGAATTGTCCAGTTGACAATTTGAGAAGAATTAAATATTAAGTTTTTATGGAAAGTGGAGGCTCACTGCTATATCAGTATTTCCAAGATTTCTGGACTTGTTAAATTACAACCAAGGGCCTTTTCCTACATTTAAATATAAGGCATAGGCTGGTGTTCCAAAATATTTGCACTTCTCAGGAGCCACTCTCTCACTAAGAACTGAAGACTGTGACTTCAGTTTCTAGGAGTAAAAGACAATTGGTGTCCTAATATAAAAAAACAAACAAACAAACAAACAAACAAACAAAAAACAACTAATGTATGCTTATGTTTAGTTCTTTTGTTCATTTAATAAATATGTTAAGTAAATATATTCACAACAAAATTATTTTAAATTTTTACTTTAATGTTACTACCATGAAATAAGCATTTCTCATATATAAATAGACATTTTTCCTGTTCTGATTTTAAACGATGTAATAACTATGGGAAAAGATCTTCTAGATTAGTAAAATGATGTCAATATTGGTATGTTTCTCAATTAATTTTCAGAGAATTATTAAATTTAATTATTTAAAAATATTAAATCAGTAAAATATTTTAAAACATACTTTGATTAAGTGATGGCAAAAGGAACACTAAATTATTTTAAAGATATCATATTAAGAGTGGAATCATTATTTGATTATTTAATTTAAATGTGATTTTTTTTGATATAATAACTGGCTTTCAAGTTTGGTTTGCCTTCCCTTTTGTAATTCACACTGATCATCTGCCAATTTAAAAACTGCATAGCATGAAATTAATTATGGAAAATTTAACAGCTGATTATAAGGAGATATTAAAACATAGATCATTTTAGTAAGATTATTTTGTAAGTAAGATGAATATTTTTAATTGCTGGGCAGTTGTTCTCATTAGGATTTATTTAAACAGTTTGCCAAAAATTTGATACAATAGCTACAATCTTTTTTTCTCTTCCTCTCTCCCCCTTTCACTATCTTCCTCCCTTTCTCTCTCCTCTCCTCCCCACTCTTCCTTACATTTTTATGACAGATTATTACAGAATGCCACCAACATTATCTCTCAAACTACTTACATATTAGAACAATCAAAAGCAGTATTCCAAAGCAATCCAGCGAGACTGTCTGCTGAAGATTTGAAAGCTCAACATTGTACAGTGAGGTAGAGCAACAATTCTCTAGATCCACATTCAGCGTGGTTTCTGCTATAATTTTATGATAGACAGATATAGATGACAGATAGACATCTATTTTTTGTTCTTTCATTCAATCTTTAAGGAAACTAAGTGTGGACTCACCTGCTACATGCTTCCTCAGTTTCCATTCATTGTTCATTTAAGGATTGAATAAACAATATATTTTATTTTGTTTTTCATAGATAATATAGTCTCATTCACAAAGATATTAATAAGCACATTTAGGAAATAAACTTCAATTGTATTTATTGACATTTATTTGTATTATTGTGGTATAGGGTGCGCATTTTTTTCCTAAGAAACACATGCAGAAATTAGAAAACATTAAGAAATAGTTGTTTCCCTCTATTCCATATTGTGGGACCAGGCAATTGAAATCAGATTGTCAGCTTGTGAGCAACTGCATTTACATTTCAATGGCCTCAAGAGTTCAGAAGAAAAATGATTTCAAACTTTCAATACAATGTACTAACTTCCCCAGCTGTTAATTTGATGAATAATTTTCATGTCCAATAGTCTTTCTCTTTTTTAAGTCTTTTTTTAAAATTTATTTATTTGTTTGTTTATTTATTCATTATGTATGCAGTGTTGTGCCTGTTTGAATATCTGGATGGCAGAAGAGGCCACCAGACCTCATTTTAGATGGTTGTGAGCAAAATATGTGGCTGCTGGGAATTGAACTCAGGACCTTTGGAAGAGCAGCTAGTGCTCTTAACTTCTGAGCCATCTCTCCAGCCCTCTTTCCAGTGTTCAAGATAGAAGTGACCATGGTTCCTTACTTAAAACCCAAATTTAGTTACTTTTCTGTATTTTAATATTTTTTTATTAATTACACTTTATTCACTTTGTTTTCCCCCTTGAACACCTCCCTCACCCCTCCTACTCCTCCTCCCTCCCCTTTTCTATGCATGTCTTTCCCCAAGTCCACTGATAGGGGAGGTCTTCTTTTCCTTCCTTCTGATCCTAGTCTATCAGGTCTCATTAGGAGTAGCTGCATTGTCCTCCTTTGTAGCAGGTTAAGGCTGCTCCCCCCTCAGGTGTAAGTGATCAAAGAGCAGGCCAATCAGTTCATGTCAGAGACAGTCCCTGTTCCCATTATTATGGAACCCACTCAGAAACTGAGTGCATGGGCTACATCTGTGCAGGGGTTCTAGGTTATCTCCATCAATGGTTCTTGGTTGGAGTATCAGTCTCAGCCCCTGTGCCCAGATATTTTGGTTCTGTTGCTCTACTTTCTGGAGCTCCTGTACTTTCCAGGTCTCACTATTTCCCTCTTCTTTCATAAGATTCCCTATATTCTGCTCAAAGGTTGGTCAGAAGTCTCAGCATCTGCTTTGATACACTGCAGGGTAGAGCCTTTCAGAGGCCCTCTGTTGCAGACTCCTGTCATGTTCCCCATTTTTCCCTTCTTCTTGTATCCATCCTCTTAGTCTTTCTGAATGGGGATTGAGCATTTTAGCCATAGTCCTCCTTTTTGATTAGTTTCTATAGGTGTACAGATTTTAGTAGGTTTATCCTTTATTATATATCTAATATACACTTATGAGTGATTGCATACCCTGAGTGTCTTTCTGCTTCTGGGATAACTCACTCAGGATGATCTTTTCCAGTTCCCACCACTTACCTGCAAATTTCATGACTTCTTTGTTTTTCATTGCTAAGTGATATTCCATTGTGTAGATGTACCATAATTTTTGTATCCATTCTTCAGTGGAGGGGCATCTGGATTGTTTCCAGGTTCTGGCTATTACAAATAAACTGCTACAAACATGGTTGTATGGTACAAGCATAGAAACCGACAGGTGGATCAATGGAATCGAATAGAAGACCCTGAAATAAGCCCACACACTTATAGACCCTTGATTTTTGACAAAGATGCCAAAACCATTTCTTGGAAAAAAACAAATGGTGCTGGTCCAACTGGATGTCTAGATGTAGGAAAATGCAAATTGATCCATACTTATCACCCTGCACAGAACTAAAGTCCAAGTGAATCAAAGACCTCAATATAAAACCAGACACACTAAATTTGTTAGAAGAAAAAGTGAGGAAGAGCCTTGAACTCATTGGCACAGGAGACAACTTCCTGAACAGAACAACAACAGCACAGGTTCTAAGAGCAACAATCTATAAGTGGGAGCTCATGAAATTGAAATGCTTCTGTAAAGCAAAGGACACTGTTGTCAGAACAAAATGACTGCCTATAGATTGGGAAAGGATCTTCACCAACCCTATATCTGACAGAGGGCAGACGTTGAAAAGCAACAAATCAAGTAATCCAATAAAAAAATGGGGTCAGAGGTAAACTGGGAATTCTTGATAGAGGAATATTGAATGGCCGAAAAACACTTAAAGAAATGTTCAATGTCCTTAGTTGTCAGGAAAATGCAAATCAAAACGACCCTGAGATTTCATCTTACACCCATCAGAATGGCTAGGATCAAAAGCTCAAGTTACAACACATGCTGGAGAGGTTGTGGAGAATGGGGAACCCTCGTCCACTGCTGGTGGGAATGTAAACTTGTACAACCACTCCTGAAATCAATCTGGCGCTTTCTCAGACAAGTAAGAATAGTGCTACTTCATGATCCAGCTATACCACTCCTAGGCATATATCCAAAAGATGCTCAACTACACAATAATGACATTTTCTCAACTTTAATTACTTTAAAAGGTTATTTTCACTATTTTTTTTCAATCACAGACAGACTGTTTCTGACATGAACTCAGGGGCTGGTTCTTTGATCACCTCCCATTGAGGGGGGAACAGACTTGCCAGGCCCCAGAGGAAGACAATGCAGCCAGACATGATGATTCCTGATAGGCTAGGGTCAGATGGAAGGGGAGGAGGACCTCCTCTATCAGTGCACTTGGCAAAGGGCATGGGAGGAGAAAAGGGAAGAAGAGGGGAATTTGGAGGGAATGAGAGAGGGGTCTACAGCTGGGATACAAAGTGAATAAATTATAATCAATATAAAAAATAAAAATGAAAATAAAAATAACCCAAAATTCCGTAAGACAAAATAACATTCTTAATATCTCAAGTAAGGCACCTGGTAGGTAGTCTAACAATTATGAATGAAAAATATCTTTAATTTGATAACAATGTACATCATAACTTGATATACATATTTGATATACATTTTGTATATATATGTGTATATATACATATAGACATTTTGTATATGTTGCATGAATGACAGTGTGCAATTTAATTTTTTTGCAATATTAGTTCATCAAAATTTTTAAATTTATTTTTATCAATTACAGCTTATTCACTTTGTATCCCAGATGTAGCCCCCTCTCCCATCCCTTCCTCTTTCATTATCAATTGTTACAATTTATTCAAATTGTATCCTGGCTGTGCCCCCCTCCCTCTTCTCCTCCTAATGTCACCCTTCCTTCCTCTTCTTTCCCTATGCCAGTCCCCTAGCTCACTGATAGGGGAGGTCCTCTTCTTGTTTCTAACCCTAGCCTATCAATTCTCATCAGGACTGGCTGCATTATCTTTCTCTGTGGCCTTACAAAGCTGCATCCCCAGTTTTTAAGAGCATATTTTGATATATGTTGCAATGTTTGGAATCCAATTAAATATCGTATCATCTAAAACATTTGATCTGAAAAGTTTTCACTTTCTTGTGTGTTTCTCCTCATCAGAGTAATTAAACTCCTTTAAAGCCTATGAAATAAATGCTTGAAAATGTTTTTAGTTTGTGTTTATTATCTTTTTTTGATATGATCAAATCATATAATTTTTGTTTAATGAAGAGCATATTGCAAGTGCGATATTGAAAGGAAGATCCACAAGAATTAAAGAATTAGCGAGGCAATGGAAAAACATAATGAGGAAGACAAAGTTTTGTTTATGGTCAGTTTCATGGACTTTATTGAATTAATGATGTTTTTACTTTCTATGTATTAATGAGCCTGGCTTTAGAATGCCTTAATCCTTGAATTCTCTACGAGTACGTTGTTGTACAGTAATGACACATATTCCTGTAACTGTTATATACGAAGCCAGTTTAAGATTTTAATAATGTTCACACACTTTTTAGCACAGTAGCCTCGTTTACCTGCCCTGAAATCATCATTGGGTAACATTGCCGCTGAAGTCATTTACAGCATTGCCATTTTGGTCTAGGTAGTCATTGTTATAAGAATTTTCCATCTGTTAAGGAAGTTGTCTCTTGTGGCAATGAGTTCAAGGCTCTTCCCCACTTTTCCTTCTAACAGGTTTAGTGTCTTTAGTTTTATGTTGAGGTCTTTGATTCACTTGGTCTTTAGTTTTGTGCAGAGTGATAAATATTGATCTATTTGCATTTTTCTACATGTAGATATCCAGTTAGACCAGAACCATTCATCGAATATGCTATCTTTTTCCTTTGCATGGTTTTGACTTCTTTGTCAAAAATCAAGTATCCATAGGTGTACGGTTTATTTCTGAGTCTTCTATTTGATTCCATTGATCCACCATTTTGTTTCTATGCCATTACCATGCAGTTTTCATTACTGTTGTTCTATAGTACAGTTTGAGATCAGGGATGGAGATACTTCCAGATGATCTGTTATTGTACAGGATCGTTTTAGCAATTCTGGGCTTTTTGTTTTTCCATAAGAAATTGAGAATTGTTCCTTCATGTTCTGTAAAGAATTGTTTTGGTATTTTGATGGGAATTGCATTGAATCTGTAAATTGCTTTTGGCAGGATGACCATTTTCACTATGTCGATCCTACTGATCCATGAGCATGGACGAATAGATAGAGAAATTATGGTAAATTTACACAGTGGTATACTACTCAACAATTAAAAACAAGGACATCTTGTATTTGTAGGCAAATGGTAGGAACTAGAACAGTACTTCCTGAGTGAGGTATCTCAGAAGCAGAAAGACACACATGGCATATACTCTCTAATAAATGGATATTATCCGTATAATATAAGATACACATACTAAAATCTATACTCCTAAAGAACCTAAACAAGAAGAAGAACCCTAAGGAAGTTGCTCAATCCTCACACAGAAAGCAAAATGGATAGAGATCAGAGGGAGGAAATGGAACATGAAAGAAGCCTACCACAGAGTCCTCCAAAAGAATCTACCCAGCAGGGTATCGAAGCAGATGCTGAGACTCATAGCCAAAAGTTGGGCAGAGTGCAGGGAATCTTATGAGAGAAGGCAGAGATAGAAAGACCTGGATGGGACAGGAGCTCCACAAGGAAAGCAATAGACCCCAAAAATCCTGGCAAATGGGTCTTATCTGAGACTGATAATGCAACCAAGGCCCATGCATGGAGAAGACATAGACCCTGTGCACAGATGTAGCCATTAGCATCTCAGTCTCCAAGTGGATTCCCTAACAATGGGTACAGGGAAAGTCTCTGACATGAACTAGGTGGCTGGCTCTTTGATCATCTCCTCCTGAGGAGGGGGGCAGCTTTAACAGGCCACAGAGGAAGACAAAGCAGGCAGTCCTTATGAGACCTGATAGGCTAGGTTCGGTTGGAAGGGGAAGAGGAACTCCCCTGTCAGTGGACTGGAGGGTCATTAAAGCAGAAGAGAAATTATAGGTGGAATTGGCAAGGGATGAGGGAGGGTCTACAGCTGGGATACAAAGGGAATAAACTGTAATAAATAAAAAATTAAAAAGAAATAAAATCATTGCAAAATGAAAAAAAACACACTCCATCTAACTTTGCTTTGTGTAATCAAATTCAAATTATACATATTTAGAGTAAAATGCAAACTTTTAATTTTCTTTTTTTAATTTTATTTTTCTTATCAGTTACATTTTGTTGACTCTGTGTCCTAGCTGAATCCCGCTCCCTCATTCCCTCCCCAACCCCACACTCCCTCCCTGGTCTCCTCCCTGCCCCTTTCCAAGTCCACTGATAGGGGAGGACCTCCTCCCTTTTCATTTGACCCTGTTTTATATCTTCAGGGCTGGCTGCAAAGTCCTCGTCTGTGGCCTAACAGTACTGCTTCTCCCTTGGGGGGGGGGGAGGTTAAAGAGCCTGCCCTTGAGATCCTCTTAGAAATAGTCCTTGTTCCCCTTACTTTGGAAAACTACTTGGTAACTGAGCTACCACAGGCCACATCCGAGCAGAAGTTCTAGGTTATATCCATAGATGGTCCTTGGTTGAGTGTCAGTCTCAGAAAAGACCCTATGCCTGGATATATTTGGTACTTGTAGAGCTCCTATCCTTTCCATAAGATACTAACTCCCCTTCTTACATATGATTCCCTGCACTCTGCCGAGGGTTTGGTTATGAGTCTTAGTATCTGCTTTGAAACACTGCTAGTTAGAGTCTTTCAGATGCCTTTTGCAGTAGACTCTTGTCATACGTTCAATGCACATCCCATTTGTCTTTCTAAATGAAGATTGATCATCTTCACCCATGTCCACTTTCTTGATTATCTTCTTTAGGTGTGTAGATTTCATTATGTTTATCATATCCTGTAGGTCTATATAAGTGAGTATATACCGTGTTTGTCTTTCTCTTTCTGGGATATTTCACTCAGAATGATCTTTTCAAGATCCCACCATTTGCCTGAAAATTTTATGATTTCCTCCTTTTTGATTGCTGAGTAATATTCCATTGTGTAAAAATACCACAAGTTCTGTACCCACTCCTCCTTTGATGGTCATCTGGGTTGTTTCCCAGATTCTGGCTATTACAAATAAAGCTGCTACAAACATGGTTGAACAAATGTCCTTGTTGTGTACTTGAGCAAATTTTGAGTATATACCTAGGATTGGTATAGCTGGGTCTTGAGTTAGCACTACTCCTAATTGTCTGAGAAAGTGCCAGATTGACTTCCAAAGTGGTTGTACCAGTTTACATTCCCACCAGCAATGAAGGAGGGTTCCCCTTTCACCACAACCTCTCCAGCATGTATTGTCCCTTGAGTTTTTCATCTTGGCCATTCTGATGGGTGTAAGGTGAAATATCAGGTTCGTTTTGATTTGCATTTCCCTAATGGCTAATGAGTTTGAGCATTTCTTTAAGTGCTTCTCTGCCATTCATTGGTCCTCTATCAAGAATTCTCTAGCTCTATTCCCCATTTTTTAATTGGATTACTTGGTTTGTTGCTTTTCTGCTTCTTTAGTTCTTTATATATACTGGATATTAGCCCTCTGTCAGATAAAGGGTAGGTGAAGATTCTTTCCCAATCTGTAGGCAGTCGTTTTGTTTTGATGACGGTGTCTTTTGCTTTACAGAAGCTTTTCAGTTTCATGAGGTCCCATTTATTGATTGTTGCTCTTAGAGCCTGTGCTGTTGGTGTTCTGTTCAGGAAGGTGTCTCCTGTGCCAATGAGTTCTAGGCTGTTCCCCAATATTTTTACCAACTGATTTAGAGTACCTGGTTTTATGTTGAGGTCCTTGATCTAATTCAACTTTAGTTTTGTGCAGGGTGATAAATATGGACCTATTTGCATTTTTCTGCATGTAGACATCCAGTTGTCCAGCACCATTTGTTGAAGATGCTGTCTTTTTTCCATTGAATGGATTTGGCTTCTTTGTCAAATATTGAGTATTCATAGGTGTGTGGGTTTATTTCTGGGTCTTCTATGCAGTTCCATTGATCCTCCTTTCTGTTTCTATGCCAATACCCTGGAGTTTTTATTACTGTTGCCCTTTAGTACAGCTTGAGATCAGGGATGGAGATACCTCCAGATGATCTGTTGTTGTACAGGATCATTTTGGAGATTCTAGATTTTTCGTTTCTCTATATGAAGCTGAGAATCTTTTTTTCAAGGTCTGTAAAGAATTGAGTTGGTATTTTGATGGGAATTGCATTGAATCTGTCGATTGCTTTTAGCAGGATGGCCATTTTCACAATGTTAATCCTACCAATCCATGAGCACGGGAGATCTTTCCATCTTCTGACATCTTCTTCGATTTCTTTCTTCAGAGGCTTGAAGTTTTTCTCAAACAGGTCTTTCACTTGCTTGGTAAGGGTCACCCCAAGGTACTTTATGTTATTAGTGGCTGTTGTGAAGGTGTTGTTTTCCTAATTTCTTTCTCAGCCTTTTTGTCTTTGGTATAAAGGAGGGCTTCTGATTTTTTTGAGTTGATTTTGTATCCTGCCACTTTGCTGAAGGTGTTTATCAGCTGAAGGAGTTCTCTCGTTGAATTTTTGGGGTCGCTCATGTATACTATCATATCATCTGCGAATAGTGACACTTTGTCCTCTTCCTTTCTGATTTGTATCTCCTTGATCTCCTTTAGTTGTTTTATTGCTCTGGCTAGGACTTCAAGTACTATGTTGAAGAGGTATGGAGAGAGTGGGCAGCCTTGTCTTGTCCCTGATTTTAATGGGATTGATTTAAGTTTCTCTCCATTGAGTTTGATGTTGGCTATAGGCTTGGTGTATATTGCCTTTACTATGTTTAGATATGTGCCTTGTATCCCTGATCTCTTCAAGACTTTAAACATGAATTGGTGTTGGACTTTGTCAAATGCTTTTTCAGCATCTAAGGAGATGATCATGTGGTTTTTCTCCTTCAGTTTGTTTATGTGGTGGATTTCATTGATGGAGTTCTGTATGTTGAACCACCCTTGCATTCCTGGAATGAAGCCTACTTGGTCATGGTGGATGATCTCTTTGATGTGTTCTTTGATTCGGTTTGCAAGTATGTGTTGAGTATTTTTGCGTCAATGTTCATAAGAGAGATAGGTCTGAAGTTCTCTTTTTTTGTTGGATCTTTGTGTGGTTTAGGTATCAAGGTGACTGTGGCTTCATAGAATGAGTTTGGTAGTGTTCCTTCTGTTTCTATTTTGTGGAATAGTTTGAGGAGAATTGGTGTTAGCACTTCTTTGAAGGTCTGGTAGAATTCTGCGCTGAAGCCATCTGGCCCAGGGCTTTTTGTGGAGGGGAGACTGTTAATGACTGTTTCAATTTCTTTGGGAGATATAGGGCTATTCAGTCTTTCTACCTGATCTTAACTTAATTTTGGTAGATGGAATCTGTCAAGAAAATTATCCATTTCATTTAGATTTTCAAATTTTGTGGCATATAGGCTTTTGTTGTATGACCTAATACTTGTTTGGATTTTTTCAGTGTCTGTAATTATGTCCCCATTTTCATTTCTGATTTTGCTGATTTGGATAGTTTTTCTCTGCTTTTTGTTTAGTTTGGCTAAGGGTTTGTCTATCTTGTTGATTTTCTCAAAGAACCAGCTTTTTGTTTCATTGATTCTTTGAATAGTTTTATTTGTTTCTAATTGATTGATTTCACCCCTGAGTTTGATTATTTCCAGCTGTCTGCTCCTCTTGGGTGTATCTGCTTCTTTTTTTTCTAGGGTTTTCAGTTGGTCCATTAAGTTGTTTGTATGTGATGTTACAAATTTCTTCTTGCAGGCACTTAGTGCTATAAATTTTCCTCTGAGCACTGCTTTCAATGTGTCCCATAAATTTGGGTATGTTGTGCCTTCATTTTCATTGCATTCTAGGAAGTCTTTAATTTCTTTATTTATTTCTTCCTTTACCCAGCTGTCATTGAGTAGTAAGTTGTTCATTTTCCATGTGTGTGTCGGCTTTTTGTTGTTTCTGTTGTTGTTGATGTCCAGCTTTATTCCATGGTGGTCAGATAGTATACAAGGGATTATGTCAATCCTTTTGTGTCTTTTGAGGCTTGCTTTATAACCCACTATATGGTTTATTTTGGAGAAGGTTCCATGGGGTGCTGAAAAGAAGGTATACTCTTTTGAGTTTGGATGAAAAAGATCTGTAGACGTCTATTAGGTCCATTTGATTTAGGGATTCTGTGAGTGCTTTTATTTTCCTATTTGGTGTCTGTCTAGTTGATCTGTCTCTTGATGAGAGTGGGATGTTGAAGTCTCCCACTATTAAGGTATTAGGATCAATGTATGATTTAAGCTTTAATAATGTTTTATTTATGAATGTAGGTGCTCTTGTATTTGGGGCATAGATATTCAATATTGTGATGTCCTCTTGGTGGATTTTTCCTATGATGAGAATATAGTGGCCCTCCTTATCTTTTTGATTAACTTTGGATGAAAGTCTATTTTATTAGATATTAGGATGGCTACTCCAGCTTGTTTTCTGGAACCATTTGCTTGAAAAACATTTTTCAGCCCTTTACTCTGAGGTAGTGTTTATCTTTGTTGCAGAGGTGTGTTTCTTGGATGCAATGCAATGTTGGATCCTGTTTCTGCAACCATTCTGTTAGTCTGTGTCTTTTTATTGGCAAGTTGAGTCCATTGATATTGATAGATAATAATGACCAACGCATGTTAGATTCTTTTGTAATGGAGTCAGTGATCTTACCCTGTTTCATTGCTTGTTTTCTTTTCATTTTTGTTGGGATATTATCTGTATGCCCTGTTTTCTTGGGTGAAGTTGTTTTTGTTGGATTGGAATTTTCCTTCTAGTATCTTCTGTAGGGTTGGTTTGCTGTATAGATATTGTGTAAATTTAGTTTTGTCATGGAATATTTTGTTTTCTCCATCTATGTTGATTGAAAGCTTTGCAGGGTATAGTAGTCTGGGTTGACATTTGTGATCTCTTAGAGTCTCTATGATACTTGCCCTGGCCCTTCTGGCTTTCATAGTTTCTGATGAGAAGTCTGGTGTGATTCTGATAAGTCTACCTTCATATGTTACTTGGCCTTTTTTCCTTGATGCTTTTAATATCTTTTCTTTGTTCTGTAGATTTACTGTTTTGACTATGATGTGACATGATGTGTTTCTTTTCTGGTCTAGGCTATTTGGTGTTTTGTAGGCCTCTTGTATATTTATGAACATCTCTTTCTTGAAGTTGGGAAAATTTTCTTCTATGATTTTCTTGAAAATATTTTCTGGACCTTGGAGCCTGGAGTCTTCTTTTTTCATCAATTCCTACTATTCTTAGATTTTTGTCTGTTCATAGTATCCTTGATTTCTTGGATATTTTGTGATTGGAACTTTTCTGATTTTACTTTATCTTTGAGAGAAGTATCCATTTCTGCAAGTGTGTCTTCAGCTCCAGATATTCTCTTTTCTATCTCTTGTATTATGTTGGTGATGCTTACTTTTGTGGTTCCTGATCTTTTCTCCAAGTTCTCCAGTTCAAGGTTTTTCTCATTTTGTGTTTCATTTATTGATTCTACTTCTGTTTTCATGCCTTGCACCATTTCTTTCATCTGTTTGAATGTGGATTCCTGTCTGTCTACGATGGTCTCTATTTCTTTGTTCATTTCCTTTTAATATGCCACTAATTTTATCTCTACTTGTGCCTCTATTTGTTTGGCTATGTTTGCCTGTGTTTCTTTAAGGATTTTGTCTATTTCTTCTTTTTTTACCTCCAATTGACTGGCCAACTCTTTGAAAGATTTGTTCATTTCCTCCTTATGAGCTTCGAATAATTGGGTAAGCATGGCTTTAAAGTCATTTTCCTGTGCTTCTGATGAATTGGAGCATCCATCAATTTTGGAGTTTGCTGGTGAAGTCATGATGTCCTGATTTATGTTGGAAGTGTTCTTTCGCCTACCCCTGGCCATTGGCTTATCTGAAACCTTCCCTGTTTGTTTTTGGATTCTGCACATTAGACTGGTACTATCTCTCTCTGGCATCTGGAGAGTTCTTCAGGAATCTAAGAGGTCCTGTGTCCTCAGTGTGTGCTGAGGACTAGCTGTACCTGTGGGAGAAAAGTACTCAGGCACAAACAGTCCAAATGAAGGTGTGCTCATGCACGTGTGTGTGTGTGTGTGTGTGTGTGTGTGTGTGTGTATGTTTGTGTGTGTGTGTGTGTGTGTGTGTGTAAGTGTGTGTCTGTGGAAGTGTGCCTGGATGTGTGTCTTGAGGGACAGAGTGATGGATAATGTTGAACCCTTAAGTTTGTGGAAGGGGCTCTGCACTGTATATGTCGCAGGCGCTAGTGATGATCGCAGCACAATTTCTGGCATTAACTGCCTTAACTCCTCAATTAGACCCACAGAGCAGGAACTTCAATGTCCCAAGTGCCTCTCTGTTTCCCAAAGTGGGTATATGGGTGGGAGGGGGTTCGATGCCTGGCTTCTGTTTTAGAAGGGCCCAGGATCTTGGGATCTGCAGATTCTCAAGGGTGCACTCACTTACAGGCAGGTCACTTGGCAGAGATCGGGGTATCTGGACTCTCTGCTCTCTGGTTTGTCCCTGCTTCTTTGATGTGCTCCGCCAGCTCCTTGATGCTGTCACTACCAGGTTATGAGGTCTTGCTGCAGCTGGAGATTTCGAGGTGGTCACGTCAGTAGGGATCGGGGTAAGCAGGCTCACTGTTCTCTGGTTTGGCCCTGGTTAGTCTTATTCTGGAGGGCTGATGTGCCCCGCCATCTCAGTGCTGCTCAGCCGCCAGGTTAGGAAGTTCTGCTGTAACTGGAGACTGGGTTGCTAGTCCAGATGCTTTCTGGGAAGTCCTGGGGTCTCTTCACTGTGCTCTCCAAGCTTGGGAGGCCCAGCGCCTGGTGTGCCTAGCTTGTATGGAGTTTCTGCCTGGTTTTGATGAGTTCATAGTATATTCTGTGTCACTGTGGGATTCGGCGGGCCTTATTGTCAGTTATCGCGATCCTGTGGAGCTAGAATGGCGTCTAGCAGACTTGGGCCCTGGGAGGATGGTGCAGCCGCTGTGCGAATCTGGGACTCTGAGACAGGTACTGCTGGCATTTGCCGCTAAAGGGCTTTGAGCTCCGCCTCAGTGGCTGCAGACCCTAGGTAGTTAGGTCTGCACTGAGAAAGATGAGTTCGCTGTGCCCAGGAGGAGGGAGGGCTGGGGGAGGGGAGTGCCGAGAGATCAAAGGATCGTTTCTCACCTTCCCCAAACAAGTCCCTGGGTGACCTGAGACCAAAGTTTTCACCTCCTGTGATGTTCCTTGTTGTTTCGAAAGCCTCACCGTTGTTTTCCTGGGTTAGAGGTCCTTCCACTCACTAACTCAGACATTTAGCTCTTCCACAGCTCAGAAACTGTATAAGCTAGTCGCCATCTTGGCTCCGCTCTCGCCCCACTTTTAATTTTGTTTAACGATTTATATTTCAACCCATTAAATACATTTATAAATTATTAGTATAATTTTGAGGTAATTAAAATAAATGTTAATTAGGACAGCTGTATATATTAAGAGACTCGGTCAATTGGTTTTATGATCAAAACTAAGAAAGTTTGGAAGAAGAAACTGAACAAATTTGTAAAATAAATGGGTAATAATGTAACAAAGGACTTTTAGATTTTAGTTATGATACAATGTGGTACAAATGACAGTTTAATTTTATGGTTCTTTTCCTCTACAGGAAAATATATCTCATGTGTAAGCACAACTAAAACTTCAAACCTATCCAAAAGAGAGGAACAGTTTATAATACACCCAAGAACCATGCCTCAAATTTCAAGTACATAAAAGCAAACATCACACACTGACATGAATGCAACAACGCAGGAAATAGAATGTAAGATGACACCATCCTACAGTTGAGCTTAATAAAAAATAGGAAACATACAGTTGAATAGAGAAGATAATGGTCATTTAGATCTAGGAAAGAGAATTAAAATATGCAAATAGGAGACCATGGCATGTTTGTTGTAATGTAAATAGTTTTATTTGGGAAAAAAATTAAACATGTGCCTAGGTAAATATGGCAAAATACAGTGCTGGACTATGGACTATTATATAGAAACCATATAACAAAAAGTTTTGTATATCAGGCTATGATATTTAAATTTCTTTTTCTCTTTGACCCCCCCCCCCGGAGGGGAGGAGCAGTCCTGTTAGGCCACAGAGGAGGACTTTGCAGCCAGCCCTGAAGATACCTGATAAAACAGGGTCAAATGAAAGGGGAGGAGGTCCTCCCCTATCAGTGGACTTGGAAAGGGGCAAGGGGGAGACCAGGGAGGGAGTGTGGGGTTGGGGAGGGAATGAGGGAGCAGGATACAGTTGGGACACAGAGTTAACAAAATGTAACTAAAGAGAAAAATAAAATTAAAAAAAAATAAAAATAAATTTCTTTTTCTCAACCTCAGGAAACAGAAATATTGGACTAGGAAGCACCAGGGAATACGCATACACAGATCTCATTTATTTTTATGAAGAATACATGAGGTAGATGAATGAAAATAAAGACCATTCCATAGGCATTTATTTTAATTCAGGTAGAAGAAACTGAGACAACAAATTTGTCAAGGACGTGAAAAAGAAAGAAAGCACAGAGTAAGCAGAGTAGTCAGAGAATAAGTTTTGAGTATTTTCAGCAGTGCATTTGAAAACACAAGGGAGTGACCTTGGCCAATACTGAACTTTAATAGACTCAACCAACTTTAATAGACTCAATAGAAATATGGAGAATAGGTCAAACTAAATTTGGTGCTGATAAAATATTATCTTCTTTTTAGAATCCATGTGGATACTACAAAAACAGTAAGGGTTCTGAAAGGAAAAAACTACATCTTGATGAAAACCTTCATGGTTCTGGGTGTGCTAACATTCATGTATACTTCATTTTTATCTATAATATATAAATGAAAATATGACTGAGGACTTACAAAACTTAGTAATAAATACTTCTATCAGCTCAGAAATTTCAGTATTACAAGCAATCAAAACATTGTGGCAAATTTAGTTATTTTATAATCATTTGGGTATCTTAAGCTAGATAAATCATAACAAGCAGATGATCCATCAATTAAAAAAGTAGATATGGTAAGAAAATTACTAATGTGCTTTGGTAAAGTGCAGATAATTTAACCTGTGGAAGTCACCGAAGGTGCATTAAAATGATACTATATCTTTCTACATTTTTACACAAAGAAAAATCTGTAGAAATGAATGCTTTTTCTGTTTCTGTGTTCAATGTAGTTGCTGGCTTATAACATTCAGAGAGGTCAAAGTAACTCTGAATGCTGTAATGAAATTTAAGGTGAACTAGTGCCAACATTAACCCTTTTGGTTGACCCTGACCCCACTATTACAGTTTCAATCTGCCAAGTGCTTTTTAGTGCCCCAGTCAAAATTCAGTACCTTGATTAAATACAGTGCTTACCATTTTACTTAGTGGAGTTATCAACAACAGCATGCACTATTGTTCTTTCTTGGAATATAATTTCTATGTCACCTCTTGGTTTTCTTGACATGCTCTACCCATGCATTACATTGTTGAATCTATTAAGTCTTAATTTTAAATTCTACTATCTCATAGTAAAGAAATGTAAAATCTATACCTATGTATACCCAAGGCTCTATTCAACAGCTACACTTATGCTCCTAACATGTAAAATGGGAAGCTTACAAAGCTTACAAAAAGTTATATTTCCTCTTGTAGATATACGTATTTATGAACAACTCATTGATTTTCCCTCTCTGAATTCAATATCCTGTTTTACAACATTTATTCTATTCTCTTTTCATATAAAATTTCTCAGAATGTTTGAATATGTAAAACTAATACTTAAAAAGTATCTATGTATTTCATACCCTGGATCCGTTTTAATTCATTTAGTTGTCTAGATTTCTGCCTACTGTGTTCTTCCCATCTTAACAAACTCTACTAATTTAATTTTCAATCCCTTCCAAACTATGCCACTTATTTAACTATACTTTTTTAGTGAAACTTATTGGCCAGATATCTTATAAAGTATTCATTATTTTGAAAGTCTAATATTTTCATTAAAATATGTAGGTTTTTAAAAAAAAATGAAAAAAATAAAGTTAAAAATATTGCAGATAAAACCATCATTCTGGCTCTTTGAACCAATATAGTTACATCTAATAATGATGGCCATTGCTTGTGTGGTTTAGCTCTAGTTTTAAATTTTAAAAAATAATTAAACCCTCTGTGTAAGTTTTAATGAAGACTGAATAAGGTGTTAACCAGTGAGTTCCATAAATTTTAACAGTGCTGTTATATCATTAAAAAATAGTGTCATAGAATCAAGATAATAACTTAAAAAGATCTCACACTAGCGGTGAGGAAGTAAAAAAAAAATTCTTATTTAGAAGGCAAAAAATAAACTGTATTGAATCTTAATGAATACAGCATGTTAAGAAAGGCATTGTAAATGAAGGAAACTGTGTATAAAAACAAAATTGTGGGTTACAGCACAGCACATTCTGAGAACTAAAGAAAGATCAACGTAGAGGGAATTGAAGTGAAAGGTGTGACCAGTGAAAAAGTAGTTACCATCCAAAAAGTGACCAAACTAATATAAAAAACTGCTATGACAGGAGTAATGGCTGGTGCTATAACTATGAGCAGTGCTCTCCTGTGTTTGTACTAATCTTCTGTGACTGTGAGGTGTGTTCTCCCATGTTTGGCTATGACCATCCATTTGATACTAAAAGTGCTGTATTCTGTCCTGACTCTCTCTTTTAACTACACTCTCAAGAAGTATCTAGGGAGCAGAGTTCATGCTTTTCTTAACCATTCATGCAAAACATGGTAAACACAGTGCTCAAAAAACATTTGATAGATAAATGAATTCGTCTAGACTTTGTTCTCTTAAGTCAACATTGGCTGAGGAATTGAAAAGGAGATTAACTAAAAATAATACAAAATTATGATGCTCTTATAATAAAATAAGAGCATGTTTTCCCAGGCCACCACTCCTGTGGCTTCTTGAAAATGTGAAAGCAAGAGTTTTTCCTGGTATCTTTGTAATAATGTCTGCCACAAACAGAAATGCTACATCATCCTTCAAGATGGCTCAGCAGGTATAGAGAAAATTTGATTCACAAACGTAACACGTGTCATTTCCATATCCAACACAAAAGGAAAAACAAAAGAACAGAATGCCATCAAGTAAGTAAAAATATTCACACCATATTAGAGTCACACATTACATACAGCTTTATATATAGATGCATAAAGTTTGTGTGTGTAGTGCTTACAAAAAAGGAAATTTTATGCTGTAAAAATATCCTTCAGAATGTTTTTTCTAAAAATTAGCCTGAAAACCATTACATTGCAGAATTATGATTTTATACATATTTTGTGGAAGATGACTATATATTTATGAATGACAAACAGTTCTTTCTAGGGATCATCAAAGGTCAAATATTTTGAGTAATTTTGAAAGAATGAGGATGCCTAATAGAATTATTAAGACTTTTAATGATTAATCTTTATATGTCTCTCGCAGCTAAACAACATATTTTTATGCCCGAGATTCTTCAAGAATGGAGCAAAAGTTGTAGTAATGAGAGGCACCGACCCCATAATTCCTTCCTCTTGTTTCATTACATTGCATTTCTCAGTTCCTCTTATCCCAGAGCCATAATTAGTATGAAAGGAAAATACTTTAGTGATACTAATATGTTTAAGTATCACTGGTAAATTTTTAAAGGCAACTCATTTTTATTTTGCAATAGATGAAACTAAATAGTATTTTTCATTATTTCTTATAAAATTTTGGTGGATATTATTAAAATAATAGTAAAATATTTTTATCAAACTGATTCATAAAATATGAGTTTCAGTCATAGATTACTTTTGTCTTCATATAACTTACAAAGTCTTAAGTTTCTCTAAATAAGAATAGAATCAAATGCTGACATTTAGTTAAATATATATGTATACACACATATTTACATACATATGTTTTTATGTTAAATATATACATATTTGTTCATTGTATTTATATGATATTTTATATTTTTATCATTATCATTTATTAAAATTTATTCAGTTTGTTTTCTGGCTGTGTTCCTCTCCCTCATCTCTTCCCATTCCCACCTTTCCTTCCTCTTCTACCTCTATGTCCTTCCCCTGGTCCACTGGGTGAGATCTTCCTTCCCTTCTATTTGACCCTAGCCTATGGGGTCTCATCTGAGCTGGGGTTTTAGGTCCTCTCCATGCATTTTCCTTGATTTGGCTATCAGACTCTTCAGGGCTCCATTGAAGACAAATAGAACCAATGAGATGGCTAAACTATGAAGGTGTTTGATGCTCAATCTGACAATTTGATACTGATTAAAAAGATCTACACGGCAGAAGCTGAAAAAATGACTACATAAGTCATCCTCTGAACCTCAAATGTAAGCATTGACATACATATGTGTTTAAACGCAAATCAATAAATAATAAAACAATACTTAAATAATAACATAATCATTAACTACTCACAAGATTAATGGCATCTTGTATTTCATAGAAAGCAAAATTTAACAAATATTTTGTAAACTTGCATCTTAAATGAGAAACATTGCAGGCTTATTTTCCCGTAACTATATACGTAGATTTATTATTGGGTCTTTATTTTTTGTTATTCTTTTATAATATACATTGATCACTTTTCTATTTTTTAAAATATAGTTCTAAAGGACTATTGCATATTTATCTGAACAAAAATAATATTTTCTCATCTAGAGCAATTATTTATTCAATTATTTGTTGAATAAAAAATTGTAATCTACAATCTAGTTGTAATCTATAACTAGCTCTCTGAGTTACAAACTGCAGTTACGAAAAAGCTTACCCTTTTATGAATCACCTTAAATTGTAAGTTTTTATCAGGAAGTCTCATTATTTTATTCTCATTGGGACATACAAATTTTGTGGCCATCTCTGACGCCATTATGAAACCATATCTAATATCTATAATGTTAGCTAGGAAAGCCCAGGTGTTAAGAGAGTCCTCAAAGTTTAAAAAAAAACAACAACGACAACAAAAAACTTGCAGCATTTTCTAAATGGTCAAAGGGTCAAAGTAAACAAAGTTTATTTTAACTGTGCATCAGATTTAAGAATTACTTGTAAAGAAACTTATCTTAGTTCATTTCCCCTTTCTGGCCAATCTATGTGATTTTCTGACATTTGTTGTTTTTTACACACAATGTCTTTTTGTACAGCTCATTGGCTAACAACAAGAACCTTAAACTTTTTCTCTCATCTCTGCTAGACTCTACCTTGAGATCTTCCTACCTCTGCCTTTCAAGTCTGAGATTACAGAAATGGCCATATATAGAGTTAACTTTAACTAGAAGCATTTCATTAAAACCTTTCAAGGTATTTTTTTAAATGATCATTTTAATTGAAAGAAAGATGTTTCATGGATTCTCTCTCACTCTGGTCAATTCTTGTTTTAATTACAAGCATTTCATTAGAACTTTTCAAGGTGACACCCTTTTTCCTTATTTTAAACAATGATGTATTTTAGATGAAAAAAATGTGTGTGTGTGTGTGTGTGTGTGTGTGTGTGTGCGCGCGCGCGCGCTGAGGGGCATGTTTGGGATGGGGAGGCTCCTGGGAGTCTATGGGGGTGAACCCAACTGAGACTACTAGCAGCTAGGGTTCAAGAGCATGAAGTGGCCACCTCCTATAGCCAGGTGGGACTTCCAGTGGCATGAGGGGAACACCAATCTACCCATAAAACCTTCAACCCAAAATTTATCTTGCCTACAAGAAGTGTAGGGATTAAGATGGAATTGAGACTTGGGAAAGGCAAGTCTATGACTGGCCCTACTTGATACCCACCCCATAGGAGAGACCCAACCCCCATCACTATCACTAATCTCTGCTGAGCTTGCAGACAGGACCCTAGTATAACTGTATATTGGTGTTAGTTTTTAAAAACTCTTATTTATTTTTCTTATCTTTTTCTCCCTACTCCATCCCAATCCCTTCCAACACCCCAACACCAGGTAGGAGAGAGAAAGAGTTGGTGGAAAATGGGCCACAGTTCTGTCTTAGCTGTTTCCTGCTGGTCAGGGTCATTGGGTTTCTTGGAGCCAGCGCATTCCTCATTTCAAGAGATTTCCACCTTCTTGTTTCACAACAGCAACCAGGAACAGCAAAGGGAAAGCAGGAGTAGCCTTGCTCTTTCTCTTCCTCTACTCTCTGGGCTCTGGCATTTATTCCCTCTCAGAGTCTACAAAATTAAACTATCTTCAGCTGGGAAAGAAGTCCTGTCAGAGGCAAATAAACTGCTGCTATGGACCATCTGAATCAGTCCCACAACCCACACCTGGGACCAAAACCAAAACATGTTTATATCCACACCTGTCTCCTGAGAGGCTTTATCTAGCAGCTATAGGAGACCGATGAAGAGACCCATAGCCAAACAATAGTCTGAGTTTGGAGAGTTTTGTGGAAGTGTGGAAGGAAGGACAAAGAGGGACAGGAGGGTCAAGAGCAACACAAGAATATCTACATTGTAAACTAACGTTGATCCATGGGGGGTCACAGAGACTGAACCACCAACCAAAGAGAGTACATGGACTGGACCTAGAACTCTTACACATATGTAGCATATGTGCTGCTTGGTCAACATATGGGTTCCCTAACAGTGGGAGTTGGTGCTATTTTTGACTCTGTTGCCTGCCTCAGGATCCCCTTTCCCTAGCCTGGCTACCTTGTCAGGCATAGTGGGAGAGAATATACTTAATTGAGGTGCCACAGCCCCCTTCACTAAGAAGAAAGAGAAAGGGAAATGGGGAAAAGGGGGTGTTAAAGTGGGACTGGGAAGAGAGGTGGGAGGGGTGAGATCAGGCTGTAAAGTGATGAGATAGATAGATTATATATATATATATATATATATATATATATATATATATATATATATATATAGAGAGAGAGAGAGAGAGAGAGAGAGAGAGAGAGAGATTGCTGTCTGGAAAAATGACAAGTGGTTAAGAACATTTGCTTTACTTATACATCCCAGAGCAATAAGAAAAAAAATCTTCTGTGAGGCTATGTTTCCAAAATCAAACAAACAAACAGTGAATTTTAATCTATGATGCTTCAAAGATAGGCTGCCTGAATAAGGCTTGCGCAATGACTACACCATTAAACATGCTAATTTTGGAATGTGAAAACCCCATCTCTAGAAAAAGAAAAAAAAACTACATAAAATTAAGTATTGCTGAGAGAGGGAGAATTCTTCTACCTGAAAGATGAGCCCTCTGATTGGTCATCCAATACGAAGTGGTCATTTGTATATAAAGAATACCCTCCTATTAATGTCTCAGTGCACCATCCCCAGATAGGTCTCTGTGCTCAGTGAAAAATGAAGGACTCTCTTTCTCACTGGGATTTCTCTTCTCTGCTTGACCTTATCTGGAGGACACAGATGCCTGATTATGCTTAGAGGCTGACCCTGCACAGAACCTCCTGAAAGCACTATATGGCTTGATACAGAAGCCCAGCTCTTTTTCCCTCTGTCTGTATATTAATTAGGTACTATGCTATGACCAATCAGCACTTTCCGCCTATAACCCTTATATACCTCACCCCTGAAGCAACTAAGTTAGCTGCCTCTCTGAAGCTGACTCAGTTGTACTCAAGTCACTGCTTCTGCTTCGTCCTTTTGTCCTCCTGGGGTAATGGAAAATGACCCCTCTGGAAAGGGAGGATGACATAAACAGGCTCAGCAGGTTGCACTCATATATTTATAAACTTATAAATAACCATTATAATGAAAGAAAAAGGGGTCATCAACTTGAGAGGGAGTGATGCGAGCACATGGGAGGAATTAGAGGGAGTAAATGGAAATGATGTAATTATTTTTTTGAGATTGTAATTTATGTTTCCCATCAGTTTCCTCTTTTAAACTCTCACACACCCTTCCTTGAAATTTATAGCTTCTTTTTTATTAATTGTTATCACATGCTTATATATATTAATATATACATATATATTAATAAGTATAACCTGTTGATCCCTAAAATGTTACTTGTGTTTATGTTTTCAGGTCTTTGTACTTGCAGATGTTTTCATTTAGCTAGTTATTGCCCAGGCTTTATTTTACCGTATTCTAATTACTAGAGTAGTTATTTCAGAAAGTGGGCCAGATACAAGTATTTAATTTAATGGAAAGAATCAACTCAAAGAATTTTGAAACAAAGAAAGTTAAGATTACAGATTTGGGTTACTAAGTTTTCCAAACCCATGATGTCAGCATTACTTCTACATAATTTGGAACACTCAGGAAAGTAGTAAACAAATATGAGTTACGAATTAATTTGTTTTTAAAATACGCACATCACAGGATGATGAGGCTACCATGTCGTTCAGAATCTTTGCCATGTGGATTATGTAGCATGATAGTGAGTGAAAGGCATATCAATGTCTTTCTTTTAATAAGCGATTTTATTTTAGGCCTGATATTTGTGTAGTCTTACAGCATCATATAGAGAATAGCCTGAGAACTTAGTTTCGAATTGATAAATACCTTTTCTCTCACTGGCACATCATTGTGTTCCCAGAAAGTGACTTCTAATGAGAACACCTATGTTTATGCTAAATTACCTGGAGTGCCAACTGAAGCAGCACAGGCACCTCACCATTAGGAAGACTGATTTTCCCTCTGTGCATTGTTTTGCATCAGATACTGCCTTCACATTAGTTGTAGAAGAAATAATGAGTGTAATTGAAATGAGCACTGATGATTCCCGGAGAGGCAGGAAAGCTATAACTTGCCACTGAGATGGCACTGTTGCTGCCAGGAAAGACAACCCCACAACTCTCAAAACAAGCTACTCACATGGGTTAGGTTAGGTTTTCTCTTTTCTCGATCTTTCTGCGCTGTGGGTAAAAATTATAAAGACCGCACTTTTACTTCCTCTATCTTCTGGTCAACACTGTGGTATTTTCAGAATTGTGGAACACAATCAAAATAATCTGAAAGACTTATTTTTTTAACGCATGTGCTTCCAAGATAACAGCATACATGTTGTTAAAGATAACAGGTGGCCCTTTGTATTATCTAATCTGAAACTGCATTTCTTATCAGGCTTATGTTACCAAGCTCATATCTGTCAAATAATTCTGTATTTTTCATAATACTGGTCCAAGTGTTTGTTTTTGTGGCAAAGTGATTTATTTATCTTTCCAGGGGTGACACTTGTGAAATAAACCAGAACTATTCCTTTTCTTCCCATTAAAAACGTTTTTTCCTCTAATAAATTCTAACCAAAATTCCACACTCATTCGTTTTCACCAAAATTCAATGAAATATTTTGGAAAGAATGCATCACTCCTGAGGAAATAGAATAACACCAAAATAGCTTGCTACCAAATACCATAACAGATAAGGAGGGAAATTTCATTTCATTTAAGGAAACAGTTAATCAAGAATGCATTACTATTCTACACACTGATAAACTATTCACCCAAGTATTTTAACAAAAAAAATACCTTATATAAAGATACAGATTAAAAACCACCCATTAATGTTAGATTATTCAAAAAACCCATCTTTTCCAATAGACAGGTTATATGAGAGAAAAAGCAGAGGAACATCAGAATTAAATTACATCATAATGTCATTGTCTTTTAAATTTACTGCTTCATGATAAAATATACTATTTATAATGTTTAAATAGTTGAATTTTGTATAAGTTGGTGAAGAGCTTTTTAATATAACAGCAGAATTCTTGTACATTTCACATAAATTCAAATAAACTTAAAAGTCACGATTGCAATTTTATTTACTTACATCACAAAGTATACTTGCAAAATGTAAATTTACTTCAGAGACTTCAGGGAAACCACTTGGAAACTGAGCAGCCAATGGGCTTCCTTTGAACAAGGGGTCTAAGTGTCTCTCAATGCATGGTCCTTAGTTGGAGTATAGGTCTCTGCAGGCCCACACTGGGCACAGGTATTTTGACTCTATTGTTCTCTTTGTGGAGTTCTTGCCCCCTCCAGGTCTATCTCCCTCTTCTTCCATAAGTATTCTGACACTCTGTCAAGTTTGGCTATGTGTCTCAGTATCTCCTTTCATACCCTGGTGGGTGAAGTCTTTCAGAGGTCCTCTAGCTCTTTGATCATCTTCCCCTGGGTGGTGCAGCCATGCCAAGTCACAGAGTGAGTTAGCCATACCATTAGACTTGAGATGGTCACTTGTGTGCAAGTCATGCTGACTCACTATTCTTGTTTTCAGAAGACATTTCCTGTTTTGCTTGGTTATGCCTCCTGTTTTGCTCAGTTAAGCCTCCTGTTTTGCTTGGATATGTTTACTTGGAAACCTATATAAGTGGTTTACTCTGTAATAAAGATGGCGCCTTGATCAGAGCACTCTCTTGTCTTCTTCATGTTCTCTGTCTCTTTTAATTCCCAGACCCTTGTGCAGGTCATTACTATTGGTGGTCAAGGGCGACTACAGATGGTGCCGAAATCCCGGGATTGAACCTGATGTCCATTGGACTTAAAGGAAAGCATACTGGTGATCGCCCATCAGCAAGAGTGCAAGGTAAAGGCCAGACAGCGAAATATGGGACAGAGCAATAGCAAGGGAGAGTTTATTGAAATGCTCAAACAATTACTCAAAACACAAGATGTTGGATTTGAAAGTTGAACTCTTTAGAATCAAGTAGATGTTAATTGTTCCTGGTTTCCTGAAAGTGGGACCTTGAATATGGCAGTTTGGGCCCGAGTGGATAAAAAACTACAGACCCCAGAATTGGCCTAAAGGGCCTACCATTACCCACCTTCAGGGAATTGGGCATTAGTTCTTAAATGCTTACCTTGAAAGATGAGGAAGAAAAATTTAGGAACTGTTAAACCTTTCATTATTAAAGGATTGCCTGTTAATTTATGAGGGAAAGAAACTTGCATATAAAGGACACACAGGGATTTTGAAAATGCTGCACATCCTGGACTAGTCACTGCATAGATGTCACTGATAAACATTTTCTATTCAGACGCCAAAGTTAACTAACTGCAAAGTTGATTTACTTTTTATTAAGTTCTGTGTTTAGTTAAGCCTCCTGTTTTGCTTGGTTAATTTTCCTGTTTTGCTTGGATATGTTTACTTGGAAACCTATATAAATGGTTTGCTCTGTAATAAAGATGGCGCCTGGATCAGAGCAATGTCTTGGCATCACTTATTTGTGTTCTCTGTCTCTTTTAATACCCAGACCCTTATGCAGGTGGTTACTATTTGTGGTCTTGGGCGATTACAACAGAGGAAGATTATGCAGACAGCACCGATGAGACCTGATAAGATAGGGTCAGATAGAATGGGAGGAGGACCTCTCCTATCAGGGGACTAGGGAAATGGCACAGGAGGAACAGAGGGAGGTTGTGTAGGACTGGGAGGAGACAAGGGAGGGGGCTAAAGCAGGGATACAAAGCAAATAAATTTTAATAAATAAATATATAAATAAAATTATATTTTGAAAAAGTATAAATTTACAAAAATAAAAATTACAATAACAAATCATTTTAATTTGAAAATTTCCCCAATTAACCTTGACTATACAGAGGGTAATACGTCAGTTTAAATTTTCTTCAAATTAATTAATTCTTAAGGAGTTTACATAGTCACTGAATAGCCATACTTTGACTCAATCATTGACTGAGTCAAATCTTTTAGAAGATTTTCATGACTAAATACATTTTTGCTTTAAGTATTTTATCTTTGTGACTGTAACTTTTTCTATGATTTCACATTTTCATCTGTGAGCGTCCTCTAAGACTCTTGAGAAGATGTTTCTAGAGGCACAGTAGAGCTAAGTTTATATGGTTTTGCAAACATAATATTTTCATTTACTTGTTTGGATTTATGGTTTTAATAATGTTATTTTCTCTTTAAAGGTCTAAGTGTGCATTTTATGCACACTTCCATGGCCTGTTTATTCTTTTATTTTGTCTTATTGGTCCAGTGTTTTGAATATGAAATGTCCCCACAGGTTCATGTGCCTGAATACTTCTTTCCCCTACTGATTGTGTTGCTTACAAGATTGTTTGGCATAAGTAAAAGAAGGGCATGTTGGCTCATAGCAGTGGGCCTTGGAGTTTATGCACACCATCTTTTATGAGCCGACAGTTTCCTGACTCAGCAGGTTGTGAAGAGCTGGTGCATGCTTTCTCTACTGAGGACTGAGAAGATCCTCTTTCCATTCTAACCCTTCCATTAGACTGCAGTTCCTGGATCCATGAGACCAAATCCTTCCTTTAAATCACTCCTCTCAAATATTTGTCATAATTATTGGAAAATTAAGTAGAGGAAAGGTTCTCTCTACTGTGAAAGTTATATCAGCATATTTTCTTTGTATAGATTATGAAGACTTTCATTCCTGGGTTAAGCCTTGGCTGGTGCTTTTGAGAATAGCTGCAGCCATCAGTACTTCAGCGATCCTTCCTTTCTGATCCAACACATCATGGCCATTCTTTCAACATAATCCTGGATATCTCGTTCTTTTAACTGTACTTTTCAATATTAACTAGTCTGTAAATATATGATTACTTCAGATACATGGAGAGGGAATATGGAAGGCAATCTAAAGTATCGCACAATTTATTCATCCCTAATATGATAACTGCCTCGAAATGTTTGTCTTCTATCATTTTTGAGTCTCACTCTGTGAGTTACCGATGATAATGGGAAAAACACTGATAAATGAAGAGATATGTGTGGATATTTGGATTCCTCTGGACTCAGGAATGCTCTTTCCTGGGGATTAAAATTAGAGAAATTATATGAGATTCCACTAAATATTATTCAACTTATTGTGCTGCGTCTAGAATAAACTTTAAAAAATAGAAGACAATTCTTTGGATACTACTGTAGTAGGAGAAAGTTCTCTCTAGCACTAAAGATGATCATGGATTGTATAACTGATTCAAATAGATGCCACTGATAGTGGGAAATCAGGCATTTACAAAACAAAACAAAAAAAAAAGAAATAGTTATCACCTTGGAGAGTTGAGGATAGAGCAAACAGCCCAAATGAATAATGGAATATATATATATTCAGAAAATCACTTAAATCAAAGACCTTTTGCAATAGATTTTTATGATTCTGTTTCGCAGATCTTGCCTATGTGGGCCATGAATGCCTTAGTATAATGGATGATGGTGTTACCAATGTGGCCTCCTAATGGTTTATGTCACAACATTCCTTAAAGATATATCTGCAACTTTTTTCTTTCTAAAGCTAGAGATACATTAATTTGTTATTTAAAATTATGTTATTACTGAATACTGACACAACTAATATATATCTCTGTGTGTGTGTTTGTGTGTATGAACTCTTACTGCATGATAGTGTCTTCCTAAACTGATGCGATTTTAAACTGATAGATACCATAGGAATTATGTCTAAATATGACTTGGATAATGACAATATAAGTTCTCACGCATGCACACACCCACAAACAAACACAAACATTTTATGTATGTTTCCAGCAGAGCGTATACTGCCCCAATTAGCACCTTATATGATACCTTTAAAACAGTGTTTGTCATTAAATATATAGAAAAAAATATATGTACTTAGAAATAATGAGCAGAATTGAAGATGTCACAAAATAGAAAATTTAGGGAACATAGGAATACCTTACAGTCCCACCATATCCCTCACACATCTATCTGTTGTTTAGTGTTTAGGTTTTGGTTTTATCCCCCAAATTTCTTTCCAACTGACTCGTTAAACTCTTTTATTTTCTAAATGCTTTCATTTTGTTTTCTGTTAACTTTAATGCATCTAGATGGACTCCAATAAAGCAGAGAATGTAACAACAATTTATAGTTGACCACAATTCTCGCAACTTTTTTTTAACCTGAACTGTATAAGAGTGTTTAGTGTCTATGACAAATTCTTTAATCTTGGGTCTAGAAACACTGACCTATCAATAAAATACATTGTAACATGCTGTTGGCCAGTTGGATGCTTTATTAGAAATTTGAAGAGCCGATACATAGAATTGAGTTCCTGGGAAAAAGTGAAAGTTAATTTTAATTTCTAGAGCTAATTAGGCTTAGTGAATTTGTGCATGAATATTTAGCAATGAATAATTATGAGCTTGAGTGACACATCTGAATGTAGGTATTCATTTTTCACAAAACTTTCAGCGTTTTTGACATAATTTTTTTTTATTTATTTATAATATTTGAAGAGAATTGTCTGTATTGCTGGTTGTGTAAACCTAGCTACCTGCCATGGCTGGATAGGCCATAGACCCAGAAAACTAGCACCGTCATTTTCCTAAACTGATTTTATTTCAGTATATATATATATATATATATATATATATATATATATATATAATATCTATATATTTTCTATATATATTGTAACTATCTCTATACTCATATATAAGTATAGCTCTCATCCCTCACCAATAAACCCTTTTTCAATATATAGAAGATACAACAGAGATCCACACTGTTCGAGTCCAAAGAATAAATGACAGTGGGCTGTCCTTCCCAGGCTGTACAGCTATAATGAAACTCCAACACCCAAAGTTTGGAGTATATTGCAGAAAAAAAAAAGATCAGAAATACCATAATGCCAGAAGAGAAGGATTTGTAATGCCTGATGGTGTCTTCTCTATATGGTAGGAAGGTTGTACCCCCCAAAATCTCAACAATATGATTGTCTGAATAAGACCTGAATGCTGACAAGTTGACATGACAACCAATGAGACATTTCCACAAGTCCATGCACCAAGATGAAGAACCACAGGCAACTAATTGGTGCTGAGAGGATAATCAGTGCTCTGATCCCAACTGCTCACACTGAAAGGCATATTCATAAGGAGCACTAAATGGGCTCACTAGAAAATCTGTGCATAGCAACAATAATTACAGAATACGAAGTCAAGAACTTAAAAGGGAGGGAGAGAGACAGAGGGGTATAAAAACACTACTAATATTTAAAAATCTCAAAATAGATAAATAAAATACTTCAAAATTCAAATGTATGCCATTACTTATCCAGAAAATACAGTGGATTAAAAAAGAAAATGCAGGGGCAGTGCTGTACATTTTCCTCTAATTCATATTTAATTCATATTTTGGAATATTTATTTCTAATTTTCCTAGGATATATATATATATATATATAATCTCAACTTTAAAGGTATATACACACTGTTATATGTTATAGATTGGTGTGAAGTTAGTTTTAAGAAAATGCATACAAGCCACTTTATGGTGAAAACTCATTTGCTTTTTGATCACCTACTTGAGTACCAAAAAATAACAAAAAGTTATTAGTATTCCACTGAGATCAGCACAGGAACTTGATAATAATTACCTATTTTTGAACAAGGAGGATGGTAATATGTTATCTAATATGTGGGGTAATTTTTTCCTAGAGATTTTTTTTACTATTATTATTAATTACGCTTTATTCATTTTGTATTCCCCCATAAGCTCCTTCCCTCCTCCCCTCCCAATCCCACCCTTCCTACCCTTTCTGCATGCATGCCCCTCCCCAAGTCCACTGATAGGGGAGGTCTTCCTCTCCTTCTTTCTGATCTTAGACAATCAGTTTTCATCAGAAGTGGCTGCATTGTTATCTTCTGTGGCCTGGTAAGGCCCCCCCCCCCCCCCCCCCGGGGAGGTGATCAAAGAGCAGGCCAATCAGATTATGTCAGAGGCAGTCCCTCTTCCCTATACTAGGTAACCTACTTGGACATTGAACTGTCATGGACTACATCTGTGCAGGGGTTCTAGGTTATCTCCATGAATAGTCCTTGGTTGGAGTATGAGTCTCTGGGAAGTTCCCTGTGTTCAAATTTTCTTGTTCTGTTGCTCTCCTTGTGGAGTTCCTGTCCTCTCCAGCTTTTGCTATTTCGCGCTTCTTACATAAAATTCCGTTCACTATGCCCAACAGTTGACCATCAGGCTCAGCATCTGCTTTGATAGTCTGCATGGGAGATGCTTTCAGAGGCGCTCTGTGTGGTAGGTTCCTAGGTTGTTTCCTGTTTTCTTCTTCCTCTGATGTCCATCCTCTTTGCCTTTCAGGATGGGGATTGAACATTTTAGTTAGGGTCCTCTCTTTTGCTTAGATTGTTTAGATGTACTGATTTTAGTGGGTTTATCCTATGTTGTATGTTTATATGAGTGAGTATATACCATGCGTGTCTTTTTTGCTTCTGGGACAACTCACTCAGGATGATCCTTTCCAAATTCCACCATTTACCTGCAAATTTCATGATTTCCTTATTTTTCATTGCTGAGTAATACTCCATTGTATAGATGTATCACAATTTCTGCATCCATTCTTCAGGTGAGGGGCATCTGGGCTGTTTCCAGCTTCTGGCTATTACAAATAAAGCTGCTACAAACATGGTTGAGCAAATGTCCTTTTTGTGTACTTCAACCTCTTGTGGATATATGCCTAGGAGTGGTATGGCTGGATCCTAAGGAAGCACTATTCATAATTGTCTGAGAAAGCACGAGATTAATTTCCAGAGTGGTTGTACAAGTTTACATTCCCACCAAAAGTGGAGGAGGGTTCCCCTTTCTCCACAACATCTCCAGCATGTGTTGTCACTTGAGTTTTGATTTTGGCCATTCTGATGGGTGTAAGGTGAAATCTCAGGGTTGTTTTGATTTGCATTTCCCTAATGGCTAATGAGGTTGAGCATTTTTTTAAATGCTTCTCTGCCATTCAATATTCCTCTACAGAGAGTTCTCTGTTTAACTCTGATCCCCATTTTTTAAGTGTATTACTTGGTTTGCTGCTTTTCAGCTTCTTTAGTTCTTTATATATATTGGATATGAGTCCTCTGTCAGAAAAAGGGTTGGTGAAGTTTCTTTCTCTATCTGTAGGCAGTCGCTTTGTTTTGATGACAGTGTCCTTTGCTTTACAGAAGTTTTCAGTTTCATAAGGTCCCATTTATTGATTGTTGCTATTAGAGCCTGTGCTGTTGGTGTTCTGTTCAGGAAGTTTTCTCCTGTACCAATAAGTTCTAGGGTATTTCCCACTTTTTTTTTCTAGCCGATTTAATGTGTCTGGTTTTATGCTGAGTTCTTTGCACTTCAGTTTTGTGCAGGGTGATAAGTATGGATCTATTTTCATTTTTCTACATGTAGACATCCAGTTGGACCAGCACCATTTGTTGAAGATGCTATCTTTTTTCCATTGTATGGTTTTGGCATCTTTGTAAAAAATCAGGTGTCCATAAGTGTGTGGGTTTATTTCTGGGTCTTCTGTTCAGTTGCATTGATCCACCGTTCTGTTTCTATGCCAGTACCATGCAGTTTTTATAACTGTTGCTCTATAGTACAGCTTGAAATCAGGGATGGAGATACCTCCAGATCTTTTATTGTAGAGGATTGTTTTAGCAGTTCTGGGTGTCTTGTTATTCCATACGAAGTTGAGAATTTTTCTTTTCAGGTCTGTAAAGAATTGTGTTGGCAATTTGATGGGAATTGCATTAAATTTGTAGATTGCTTTTGGTAAGCTGGACATTTTTACTATGTTAATCCTGCCAAGCAATGAGCATGTGAGATCTTTCCATCTTTTCATATCTTCTTTTATATCTTTCTTCAGAGACTTGAAATTTTTTTCATACAAGTCTTTGACTTGCTTGGTTAGGGTTACACCAAGGTACTTTATGTCATTTGTGGCTATTGTGCAGGGTATTGTTTCCCTAGTTTTTTCTCAGCCCTTTTGTCTTTTTTTAAATTTTTTATTAATTACACTTTATTCATTTTGTATCCGCCCATAAGCCCTTCCCTCCTCCCCTCCTGATTCCACCCTCCCTCCCCTTTCTGCATGCATGCCACTCCCCAAGTCCACTGATAGGGGAGGTCCTCCTCTCCTTTCTGATCTTAGTCTATCAGTTCTCATCAAAGGTGGCTGCATTGTCCACTACTGTGGACTAGTAAGGCTGCTCTCCCTTCAGGGGGAGGTGATCAAAGTGCAGGCCAATCAGATTTTGTCAGAGGCAGTCCCTCTTCCCATTACTATGTAACCCACTTGGACATTAAACTGCCATGGGCTACATCTGTGCAGGAGTTCTAGGTTATCTTCACGAATAGTCCTTTGTTGGAGTATGAGTCTCTGGGAAGTTCCCTATGTTCAAATTATCTTGTTCTGTTGCTCTCCTTGTGGAGTTCCTGTCCCCTCCAGCTCTTACTACTTCCCACTTCATATATAAAATTCCATTCACTCTGCCCATCAGTTGACCATCAGGCTCAGCATCTGCTTTGACAGTCTATACAGCAGAGGCTTTCAGAGGCCCTCTGTGGCAGGTTCCAAGGTTGTTTCCTGGTTTCTTCTGGCTTTCAGAGGCCCTCTGTAACAGGTTCCGAGGTTGTTTGCTATTTTCTTTTTCTTCTGATGTCCATCCTCTTTACCTTTCAGGATGGGGATTGAACATTTTAGTTAGGGTCCTCTCTTTTGCTTAGTTTGTTTAGATGTACAGATTTTAGTGGGTTTATTCTGTTGTATGTTTATATGAGTGAGTATATACCATGTGTGTCTTTTTGCTTCTGGGACAACTCACTCAGGATGATCCTTTCCAAATCCCACCATTTACCTGCAAATTTCATGATTCCATTATTTTTCATTGCTGAGTAATACTCCATTGTATAGATGTACCACAATTTTTGCATCCATTCTTCAGTTGAGGGGCATCTGGGTTGTTTCCAGCTTCTGGCTATTACAAATAAAGCCGCTACAAACATGGTTGAACAAAGGTCCTTTATGTGTACTTGAGCCTCTTTTGGGTATATGCCTAGGAGTGGTATGGCTGGATCTTGAGGAAGCGCTATTCCTAGTTGTCTGAGAAAGCACCAGATTGATTTCCAGAGTGGTTGTATATGTTTACATTCCCACCAACAGTGGAGGAGGGTTCCCCTTTCTCCACAACATCTCCAGCATGTGTTGTCCCTTGAGATTTTCATCTTGGCCATTCTGATGGGTGTAAGGTGAAATCTCATGGTTGTTTTGATTTGCATTTCCCTAATGGCTAATGAGGTTGAGCACTTCTTTAAGTGCTTCTCTGCCATTTGATATTCCTCTACAGAGAATTCTCTCTTTAGCTCTGTTCCCCATTTTTTAAGTGGATTACTTGGTTTGCTGCTTTTCAGCTTGTTTATTTCCTATATATACTGGATATGAGTCCTCTGTCAGATAAAGGGTTGGTGATGATTCTTTACCAATCTGTAGTCAGTTGCTTTGTTTTGATGACAGTGTCCTTTGCTTTACAGAAGCTTTTGAATTTCATGAGGTCCAATTTATTGATTGTTGCTATTAGAGCCTGTGCTGTTCGTGTTCTGTTTAGGAAGTTTTCTCCTGTACCAATGAGTTCTAGGTTATTACCCACGGTTTTTTTTTTTTTTTTCTAGCTGATTTAATGTGTCTGTTTTTATGTTGAGGTCTTTGATCCACTTGGACTTCAGTTTTGTGCAGTGTGATAAGTATAGATCTATTTTCATTTTTCTACATGTAGACATCCAGTTGGACCAGCACTATTTATTGAAGATGCTATCTTTTTTCCATTGTATGGTTTTGGCATCTTTGTCAAAAATCAGGTGTCCGTAAGTGTGTGGGTTTATTTCTGGGTCTTCTGTTCGATTCCATTGATCCACTATTCTTTTTCTATGCCAGTACCATGCAGTTTTTATAACTGTTGCTCTATAGTACAGCTTGAGATCACGGATGGAGATACCTCCAGAAGATCTTTCATTGTAGAGGATTCTTTTAGCAATTCTCAGTTTCTTGTTATTCCTTATGAATTTGAGAATTTTTCTTTCCAGGTCTGTAAAGAGTTGTGTTGGCAATTTGATGGGAATTGCATTAAATCTATAGATTGCTTTTGGTAAAATGGCCATTTTTAATATGTTAATCCTGCCAAGCCATGAGCATGGGAGATCTTTCCATCTTCTGTTATCTTCTTTTATTTCTTTCTTCAGAGACTTGAAATTTTTTTCATACAAGTCTTTGACTTCCTTGGTTAGGGTTACACCAAGGTACTTTGTCACTTGTGGCTATTGTGAATGGTGTTGTTTCTCTAATTTCTTTCTCAGCCCTTTTGTCTTTTGTATACAGGAGTGCTACTGATTTTTTTTTAGTTAATTTTCATCCGGCCACTTTGCTGAAGTTGTTTATCAGCTGTAGGAGTTCCCTGGTAGAGTTTTTGGGGTCACTCATGTATACTATCATATCATCTGCAAATAGTGATAATTTGACTTCTTTCTTTCCCATCTGTATCCCCTTGATCTCCTTCAACTGTCTTATTGCTCTAGCAAGGAATTCCAGCACTATGTTGAAGAGATATGGCGACAGTGGGCAGCCTTGTCTTGTCCCTGATTTCAGTGGGATTGCTTTAAGTTTCTCTCCGTTCAGTTTGATGTTGGCTATAGGCTTGCTGTATATCGCCTTTACTATGTTTAGATATGTGCCTTGTATCCCTGATCTCTCCAGTACTTTAAACATGAATGGATGTTGGATTTTGTCAAATGCTTTTTCAGCATCTAGGGAGATTATCACGTGTTTTTTTTTTTCTTTCAGTTTCTTAATATGGTGGATCACATTGATGGATGTCCATATATTGAACCACCCTGCATACCTGGGATGAAGCCTACTTGGTCATAGTGGACAATATCTTTGATGTGTTCTTGGATTCGGTTTGCAAATATTTTGTTAAGTATTTTTGCATCAATGTTCATAAGGGAGATTGGCCTGAAATTCTCTTTCTTTGTTGAGTCTTTGTGAGGTTTAGATACCAAGGTGACTGTGGTTTCATAGAATGAGTTTGGTAATGTTCCTTCTGTTTCTATTTTGTGGAATAGGTTGAAGAGAATTGGAGTTAGCTCTTCTTTGAAGGTCTGGTAGAATTCTGCGCTGAAGCCATCTGGTGCTGGGCTTTTTTTGGAGGGGAGACTTTTGATGACTGCTTCTATTTCTTTGGAGGATATAGGACTATTAATTGATTTACCTGGTCATTATTCAGCTTTGGTAAGTCAAATCGATCAAGAAAATTGTCCATTTCATTTAGATTTTCAAATTTTGTGGCGTATACATTTTGACGTAAGTCCTAATGATTGTTTGTTTTTCCTCATTGTCTGTAGTTATGTCCCCTTTTTCATTTCTGATTTTGTTGATTTCTGTGGTGTCTTTGCCTTTTAGTTAGCTTGGCTAAGGGTTTGTCGATCTTGTTGATTTTCTCAAAGAACCAGCTCTTGGTTTCATTGATTCTTTAAATTGTTTTATTTGTTTCTAATTGATTGATTTCAGCCATGAGTTTGATTATTTCCAGCCATCTACTCCTTCTTGGTGTGTCTGCTTCTTCTTTTTCTAGGGTTTTTAAGTGAGCCATTAAGTTGGTGGAATGAGCTGTCTCGAATTTCTTCTTGAAGGCACTTAGTGCTATGAACTTTCCTCTTAGCACTGCTTTCATTGTGTCCCACAAGTTTGGGTATATTGTGTCTTCATTTTCATTGAGTTCTAGGAAGACTTTAATTTCTTTCTTTATTTCTTCCCTGACCCAGCTGTCATTTAGTAACAAGTTGTTCAGTTTCCATGTGTGTGTAGGCTTTTTGCTATTTCTGTTGTTGTTGAAGTCCAGCTTTATTCCATGGTGATAAGACAAGATACAAGGGATTATTTCAGTCTTCTTGTATCTGTTGAGGCTTGCTTTGTGACCAACTATATGGTCT
Organism: Psammomys obesus; assembly: GCF_907164565.1. Taxonomy (NCBI): domain Eukaryota; kingdom Metazoa; phylum Chordata; class Mammalia; order Rodentia; family Muridae; genus Psammomys; species Psammomys obesus. The sequence goes on from NW_026596069.1 coordinate 17,200,062, forward strand.
ATTTTGGAGAAGGTTCCATGAGGTGCTGAGAAGAAGGTAAATTCTTTTGTGTTTGGGTGTAAAGTTCTGTAAATGTCTGTGAGGTCCATTTGATTCATGACCTCTGTCAGAGATATTGTTTCTTTGTTTAATTTTGTTTTGTTGACCTGTCTTTTGTTGAGAGTGGGGTGTTGAAGTCTCCCACTATTAATGTGTGGGGATCTATATGTGGTTTAAATTTTATCAATGTTTCTTTTACAAATGTGGGTGTTCTTGTATTTGAGGCATAGAAGTTCAGGATTGTGATGTCCTCTGGGTGGAATTTTCCTTTGATGAGTATGAAGTGTCCTTCCCAATCTCTTTTTATTAATTTTGGTTGAAAGTCTATTTTATCAGATATTAGAATGGCTACTCCTGCTTGTTTCTTGGGTACATTTGCTTGGAAAGTCATCTTCCAACCCTTTACCCTCAGGTAATGTCTTTCTTTGTGCCTTAGGTGTGTTTCTTGTATGCAACAGATTGCTGGGTTTTGTTTACGTATCCATTCTGTTAATCTGTGTCTTTTTATTGGAGAGTTGAGTCCATTGATGTTGAGAGAGATTACTGACCAGTGGCTGTTAGATCTTTTGATTTTGATGTTGGCTGTGATCATAAGGTTGTGTGCTTGGTTGCTTGTTGTTGTACTTTAGTGAGATTAATTATTTCCTGTGTTTTCTTGAAAGGAGCTATTTTTTGGGGGTTGTATTTTTCCTTCCAGTGTCTTCTGTAATGCTGGATTTGTGTGCAGGTATTGTTGAAATTTGTTTTTGTCATTGAATATCTTGTTTTCTCCGTCTATGAGGACTGAGAGTTTTGCAGGGTGTAGTAGCTTGGGCTGACATCTGTGTTCTCTTAGCATATGCATGATATCCATCCAGGCCCTTCATGCTTTCATAGTCTCTGTTGAAAAGTCAGGTATGATTCTAATGGGTTTGCCATTATATGTTACTTGGCCTTTTTCCCTTGCAGCTTTTAGTGTTTTTTCTTTTTTCTGTATACTTACTGTTTTGATTATTATGTGGCAGGAGGATTTTCTTTTCTGGTCAAATTTGTTGGGTGTTCTGTAGGCTTCATGTATTCTTATTGGCCTCTCCTTTAACTTGGGGAAATTTTCTTCAATGATTTTGTTGAAAATATTTTCTGGGCCTTGGAGAAAGGAGTCTTCTTTTTCCTCTATACCTATTATTCTTAGGTTTTGTCTATTCATATTGTCTTGGTTTTTTTGGACGGTCTGCGTCAGGAATTTTTTGGATTTAACATTTTCTTTGACAGATACGTCGATTTCTTCCATTGTATTTCTACACCTGAGATTCTTTCTTCCATCTCTGGTCGTCTGTTGGTTATGCTTACCTCTGTAGTTCCTGTTTTTTTCCCTAGATTCTTCCTCTCCATTATTTCCTCCATTTGTGTTTTCTTTAATTTTTCCAGTTCTATCTTCAGGTCTTGATTTGTTTTGTTTACTTCCTTCACTTGTCTGATTATACTTTCCTGTTTTCCTTTTAGTTCCTTCAACTCTGTTTCTTTTATTTCATTCAGTGCTTTAAGCATTTCCTTTCTAAAGGCCATAAACTGTTTGGCTGCAACTTCCTCTATTTCTTTACGGATAGCAATATTCTGTTTGAGTTTATCTTCCTCTACGTCTTTAATTATCTTATTTGTTTCCTCTGTTATCATCTTCATGAGCATAGTTGTTAGGTAATCTTCTTGGATTTCAGTTATGCTGAAGTGTTAGGGCTACTTGTCCCTGGGTAACTGGGTTCTGAAGATGTCATGTTGCTCTGTCTTTTGTTGCTTGAGCTTTTACGCTGGCCTCTACCCATTTTATTATCTTACATATTTGGGGTTATTTTCTGGTGGTTCCTGGGGATCCTGTGGTGGAGAGAATCCCCTTGGCAGAAAGCTGGTTTTTCCTGAAGGAAGTCTTCTCAGCTTTTTGGGTATAGTCCCTGGATGGCTGGCATTTTTTTCAGGAGTTGCTGCTGCTCACCTCTGGGATAGAGACCTGAGTGGTAACTGTGGTTTTTGTTAGTTGAGAGGGTTCTCCTCTCACCCAGGGAAGTCCTGAATACAGCTTCCCTGTTTCTGGGTTTCTTGCTGCAAATTTAATGATCAACTGCTATGACCCAGTTGGACATCTGCCGCGCAGCAACTGTTTGTGCCCGTGTCTAGAGCACAGCTTAGTGTTGTCGGCTCGGCCCTGCTGGTCTGCAAGACTTTTTCCAGGGAAGGATTGGGTGATTTAAGACAGTACAGTTTCCTTCCTTCCTTGTGGATTCTCTGGAGACAGGGACTCTCAGTCTCTTTTTTGCCCTGGGGAGCACCCCTTCGTCTCTGCCAGCTAGCTGGCACGCAGAAACTGCCTGTGTCTGCCTTCCCGGTCTTTGGGAGCCTGGGCGTCTGCCTAAACTCCGTAATTTTCCCAAGACCTTTTCGGGGTGGGGGTGTCGGCTGAGTGCTCTGAGATCAGACCAACCGTTTCACTCCCTATATGTTTGCACCGGACAGTGAAACACAGTCTCTGGTGCCCTGGAGTCCACAGTTCTATCTGGGGCAGCGAATCAGGAGCACAGGCAGGGCTCTGTTCTGGAGCCTGGGTCCCCAGGCCTGGTTCCGGGCTGGCTCCTGGGGCTTTTGCGGAATCCAAGTCTTTTCCAGTGGATGTCTGGTTGACCTAAGGTCGGTCCCAATCGTTTCCTGCACCATGGGGTTGTCTCTCAACTGAAAATTCCAGTCTCTGATGTTGTGGTACTCACAGTTCAGTCTGGGACCATGACCAGAGACACTGGCTTGTGGCTCTGGGCTGGAGCTGGGGCTGGTGGCCAAGAGTCTGGCAGACCGGGGTCTCTTCTGCGGTTTAGCCAGGTGAGTTAAAAACTGATTGAATCCCCCACCTTGGGGTATCCTCTCACCTGGGAAACAGAATTGCCTGTGTTTTATTGCGAGTTCTGATTGCTGGTCACTGTGCTGATCCTGCTGTGCTGCTGCTCAGAATGAGAGTCCTCCTGGTGCTGCCATGTTGCCCCTGTGGGGTAATTATTATTTGGAATATTTCCTTAAACTAAGTGTTCATCTTTTAAATTATGGATATTTTTCTTTTTTTATTAAATTACACTTTATTCACTCTGTATCCCCCAGTAAGCCCCTCCTTCCTCCCCTCCTGATCCCATCCTCCTACCCCCTTCTTCACCCATACCCCTCCCCAAGTCCACTGATAGGGGAGATTTTCCTCTCCTTCCTTCTGATCTTAGTCTATCAGATCTCCTCAGGCTGGCTGCATTGTCATCTTCTGTGGCCTGGTAATGCTGCTCCCCCCTCAGGGGGAGGTGATCAAAGAGCAGGCCAATCAATTTATATCAGAGGCAGTCCCTTTTCCCATTACTATGGAACCCACTTGGACACTAAACTGCCATGGGCTACATCTATGCAGGGGTTCTAGGTTATCTCCATGCATGGGACTTGGTTGGAGTATGAATCTCTGGAAAGACACCTGTGTTCAAATTTCTGGTTCTGTTGCTCTCCTTGTGGAGTTCCTGTCCTCTCCAGTTCTTACTATTTCCCACTTCTTACATAAGATTCCATGCACTCTGCCTAACAGTTGGCCATAACTCTCAGCGCTTGCTTTGATAATCTGCAGGGCAGAGCCTTTCAGAGGCTCTTTGTGGTGGGTTTATAGCTTGTTTCCTGTTTTCTTCTTCTGATGTCCTTCCTCTTTGCTTTTCGGGATGGAGATTGAGCATTTTAGTCAGGGTCCTTTCTCTTGATTAGTTTTTTTAGATGTACAGATTTTAGTAGGTTTATCATATATTACATGTCTATATGAGTGAGTATATACTGTGTGTGTCTTTATTTAAACAAAATATTTTCCTTTATTTTTGTGATGTGCTGTATCTGCACAAAGTTTTATACACATGTCAATGAATACACCTGCAGAGTCAGGAAGAGGGACAGGGGTTCTCCAGATCGAGACTTTCAGAGGTTTGAGTCACCAGGTATAAGCATTGAGAATCAAACTATACTCATTTACATAAGCATTATAAACTTTTTTAATTAAATAAATTTTAATTTTATTATTTGAATAGGCAAGAACAGCTTCATGAATGTGTCATTAATGTGATTTTGAACTTATATTAGGGAGTGTTTTCTTTGTCTTATTTGATTTTAACAGGCATGATAATTAAATTTTATAATTTTAGTGACATATGTTAGATGCCTGTACAAGGTTTATGTCTTCTTTTAATTTTTTGTTATTTAGCCTTTCTAGACCTATAGAACACAAGTGACAGCTCATGCTGACAAGGATGTGGAAGAAGGGAAACACTCCCCAACTGCTGGTGGAAGTACAAACTTATACAGCTACTTTGGAAATCAATATGGCAGTTTCTTAGAAAGTTGAGAATAGCTCTAGCTCAAGACACAGATATACCATTCTTGGGTACATACATACCCAAAAATGCTCCATCATATCATAAAGATACTTTTTCAACTATGCTCATATCAGCTTACTTCGTGACAGCTAGAAACTGGAAACAAACTAAGAATGTCCCCCAACCAAAGAATGGATTAAAAAATTTAGTACATTTACACAATGGAATATTACTAAGGTGTTAAAAAAATGATATCATTTATTTTGGGGAAATGGATGGAACTAGATATAAATCATCTTGAGTAAAGTGACCTAGACCCAGAAAGACAACCATGATGTGTATTCACTTATAAGTGGGTATTAGTTGTAAAAAAAAAAGAATAATCATGAATCTAAAACCTACATTATATTTTAATAAAGAAATTTTAACTAAACACTTTTTCCTGGAATATATAAATATAATATGGTTCAGAAAATGATTTATTTCATCTTTCATACATAATAGAAGCATAGCATAGCACATATCTAGGGATAAATATGAATTTACATTATTGAAAATATTAAAAAATGTAGCATAAAATGTTAGAAAGATGGACAGTTGATAAAACAGTCTAAACTGAGACAAATGTTCAAATATGTGAATTTTAAGGACAAGATATATCTTTGGAGAGTAGGAAGATCAGATGTATTAAATGACAAGATAATGAGGTGAGATTAAAGAGAAAAATTAGTAGTGATGGAAATAGAAAATTATAAAGGATTTTAAAATGTGAAAAGAGTAAAACAATTATTAAAGTGTCAAAAATAATCTAGTAAGGTGTTTCATTGTGTTGAATATTGTCATAATTCCTAAAATGCATTTTCACCAATTGTTCTGTTTATCAAGGTAAAAGTTTTTAAATAGCAAATTTTGAGGATGAAATACACTAATGTCTCCCTTTTTTAAACTTATTTCAGGAAAAAGGATGTTTGCATATTTAATCATTTGAAAACCAGTTTAATAGAATTTTCCTTTTTAACTAATTTGAAGGTTTGAAATACCACATGAACAGAAAATAATAAGGCCATTAGTACCTATGAAAGATAAAGGATAATTACTCTTTTCTTTATTTAAAGAATTAAAACTAAATTAGAATAGAAAATGAAGTCCAACATAAATTTAGAGAATAATTCATAATTGATGTCCAATAATACAAAATGTTGCAATGATGATCTCCATATATTTTGAAAATTATAAATATAATAAAAATGAGTAGATGCTTCTGGACATACATATTGGAGTATAAGATAAACCTAATTTGTTGAATATTATAACATAAGGAAAAAATCTCATGAAATATATTCTTGGTACAGACGCAAAAATCTACCATATTTTACCTCAACTGAGTATTGAATCACAAAAAGCTTATTTGAATAGGCAAGAACAGCTTCATGAATGGGGTATTAATGTGATTTTGAATTTATATTAGGGAGTATTTTCTTTGTCTTATTTGACTTTAACAGGCATGATAATTAAATTTTATAAATATAGTGACATATGTTAGATGTTTGTACAAGGTTTATGTCTTCTTTTAATTTTTTAAAAAACTTTTATTCTTCTTTCATGGGTTATATTCTACCTGAAGTTTCACCTCCTTACACTCCTTTCAGTTCCTTCCTCACCTTTCCTCTCTTCCAGATCCAGTCCTCCTCTGCTTCCCTTAAAAAAAAAATCAACAAAACAAACAAACAAAATAAGCCATTGAACGTGGCCTAAAAATAAACAAGACCAGACACAAACCTTCATATTAAGTCTGAACAAAACAACCCATTAGAAGAAAAGAATCCCACAAGAAAGCAAGAGTTAGCAATATCCCCAGTCCCACTGCTGGGTTCCCCCACACACACACCAAAATAAAATTAAAGAAAAAAATCACCAAGCTACACAACCATAAGGTATATGCAGAGAACCTAGCTCAGACCCATCCAGCGCCCTTGTTTGTTGCCTCAGTCTTTTTGAGCCCCTAGGAGACCTGCTTCATTGATTCTGTGGGTTGTGCTCTCCTGGTGTCCTTGACCCTTCTGGATCTTGTAATCCTTCCACTCTCTCATCTTCAGGGTCACCCTCATGTTGGAACAGTCATTGGTTGGAAATCCTTGCAAGTTCTGTGCCACTATTACTGCAGCACAACTTGAAGGCAGGAAAAATTGTAGGTGGAAGCTTTTGTGTCTGGGTTGAAGTCTCATTTCCACTGCTTGGAGCCGGGCCGGGTCATTTTGGGCTGTGTATTATCTGTTGCTAAGATACTTTATTGTTGAGTTGGTAAAGTTATGAAAGTTACCCTGTAAGGGTGAAGTTAACAGGTTAGTGTAGCTTGATTATTATTCTGACATGAATACACCCTATCTTTAGCAATAGGATCTTAATATCAAATTCTATTGTACAACTAAGGATGATGAAATTATCTTGTAATTTGGGAGGTCTATTGGACCCTTCTGGGAAACAACTCCAAAGAAGATAAACCATTCCTTGCATACCATGCTTATATTTGTTACCAAATGGTGTCTAGTAAGGATATTGTCACCCAATTCAGAGTGTCTTAGTTACTCTTCTATTGCTCTAAAAAGATACCATGACCAAGGCAGTTTGTAAGAAAACCTTTAATTGAGGTACTGCTTACAAGTTTAAGAATAGCAACAGGAAGACAGGTATTCAAGCAGAGAGTGTGAGTGAGATTGGGCCTGGCCAAGGGATTTTAAAACCTCTAAGCCTCCAAATGGCACAGTTCCTCCAAGAATGCCAAACCTTTTAATTTTTCCTAAGGTGTCCACCTACAGGAGCCAAACATTGAAATATATGAGTATGGAGAACATTCTATCTTAAACCAACATACAATATAACTCCATTTAAAAACTTAAAACACACACAAGTATATGTCATAGAAAATTTCTTTATTATTGAGTGGCCATGAGACTTTTTTGAAAGTTCTTTAGTGATATATATATATATATATATATATATATATATATATATATATATATATATA
>NW_026596069.1:17207478-17238613 GCF_907164565.1 Psammomys obesus
ATATATATATATATATATATATATATATATATATATATATATATATAACACTACTATTATAAAGCTACTATTGAGCTTCAAACCTTCATACCACTGAGTTTTGAAGGGGATGGTTTTGGTTTCTTTGATAACTCATTTGAGTCTTGTGATGTTTTGCCTTAGGCTGGCTTGTGAGAAGGCACATGATATATTGCTGTGAGCTTTCTCATGTGAGGATAGTGACTTTGCCCATCTGAGAACATCCCTGGGTGGACCCTGAGGAGTAAAAATAAACAAGCAAATAAACAACAACAAAAAAACAAACATATAGAAACCCACTTACAGTGATATCTTGAATTTTTTTCTTTAAGTGAGATTTTATTATGAGCTTAACCTACTTTACACAATGAAACTTGATAGTAACATTTTTTCTCTTTTTAAAGTTTATTATTTATTAAAGTTTATTCAATTTGTATCCCATTAATCCCTTAATCACTTCCTCCCAATCCCACTCTCACTCCCTCTTGTTCCCCTATGCCCCTCCCCTAGTCCACTGTTAAGTGAGATCTTCTGTTCTATTTGACCCTTACCTATAAGGTCTCATGAGGACTGGTTGCATTGTCTTCCTCTGTGGTCTGCCAAGGCTGCACTTCCCCAGGGGAGGTGATCAGAGAGCCTGTCACTGCTTTAATGCCAGAGAAAGCCCCCCTTTTTTTTTTTTTTTTTTTTTAGCGAACCCACTTGGAGAAGTCTATGGGCTACTTCAGAGCTGGGGTTTTTAGGTCCTCTCTATGCATTGTCATTGGTTGGGGTACCAGTCTCTGCAAGGTCCCCAGAGCTCAGAATTTTTTGTTTGTTTGTTTGTTTTGACTCTGTTGGTCTCCTTTTGGAGCTGCTGTCCCCTCCTGGCCTTTCTATCTCCCCCTTCTTTCATAAGATTACCTGTACTCTGCCCAAAGTTGGATATGAGTCTCAGCCTAGCTTTTTGAACTGACATTGCTATCCTAACCTTCATGTTTCCACACTTGACTTTGCAGAAAGAAATGTTCCAAAGAACACCTCTGGGCAATTCAAATAAGTCTTGTGGCTTTCACTGACTTGTCCTTATCTTCTGAATTGTGCTGCTTTATGTTGCTGCATGGTTTTGGTTTTGGACTACACTTTGGGTATCCTGAAGACTGAGTTTGGTAATCCCCTAAGGACCCATGGACTCTGATCAGCAGGAAGTACATATAAGATGTCTACAGCCCTTTTCCATGTTACACTCCTAACTAAGGTGTATGTGTTGGGTGAGGGGGGAGTTGGAAGGGACATCAAGGTGTTTAAGAACCCTAAAAAAGGTCCCATTTATTGATTGTTGATCTTTTTATCTTTTTTTATTTTTTAATTTTTATTAATTACAGTTTATTCACTTTGTATCCCCCAATAAGCCCCTCCCTCCTCCCCTCCCAGCTCCACCCTCCTTCCTTCTTCTTCTCACTTGCCCCTCCCAAGTCCACTGATAGGGGAGGTCCTCCTCTCCTTCATTCTGATCTTAGTCTATCAGATCCCATCAGGAATGGCTGCATTGTCATCTTCTGTGGCCTGATAGGGCTGCTCTCACCTCAGGGGGAGGTGATCAAAGAACAGACCAATCAGATTATGTCAGAGGCAGTCCCTCTTCCCATTACTATGGAACCCACTTGGATACTACACTGTTATGGACTACATCTGTGCAGGGGTTCTAGGTTATCGCCATGCATGTTCTTTGGTTGGAATATGAGTCCCTAGGGAGACCCCTGTGTTCAAATTTTCTGATTCTGTTGCTCTCCTTGTGGGATTCTTGTCCTCTCCATAACCTACTATTTTCAACTTCTTACATAAGATTCCATGCCCTTTGCCCATCAGTTGGTCTAAGAGCCTATGCTGTTGGTGTTCTGTTCAGGACGTTGCCTCCTGTGCCAAAGAGTTCTAGACTCTTTCGCACTGTTTCTTCTAACCAATTTAGTGTGTCTTTTTTTATGTTAAGGTATTTGATCCACTTGGACTTTAGATTTGTGCAGGGTGATAAAGATAAATTTATTTGTGAAACTGAAAAGCTTCTGTAAAACAAAGCATACTGTCATCAGAACAAAATGACAGTCTACAGACTGGGAAAGGAACTTCATCAACCCTATATCTGACAAAGGGCTACTATTCCTGAATATATAAAGAACAGAAGAAGTTTAAAAGCAACAAATCAAGTATTCCAATTAAAAAAAATGGATACAGAGCTAAATAGAGAATTCTTCATAGAGGAATATCGAATGGCAGAAAAACACTTAAAGAAATGCTCAACCTCCTTAGTCAATAGGGAAATGCAAATCAAAATGACCCTGAGATTGCTCCTTACACACATCAGAATGGCTAAGATCAAAATCTCAAGTGACAATACATGCTGGAGAGGATATGGAGAAAGGGGAACCCTCCTCCACTGCTGGTGGGAATGTAAACTTTTACAACCACTTTGGAAATCAATCAGTGCTTTCTCAGACAATTAGGAATAGTGCTTCCTCAAGATCCAGCTATACCACTCCTAGGCATATATCCAAAAGATGCTCAAGTACACAATAAGAACATTGGCTCAACCGTGTTTGTAGCAGCTTTTTTCAAAATAGCCAGAATCTGGAAACAACCCAGTTGCCCCTCAACAGATAAATGGATACAGAAATTGTGGTACAGGTACACAATGAAATACTGCTCAGCAATTAAAAACAAGGAAATCATGATATTTGCAGGTAAATATTGGGAACTGAAAAAGATCATCCCAGAAAAGGTATCCCAGAAGTAGAAAGACACACACAGTTTATACTCACTTATAAGTGGACATTAGACATATAATATAGGATAAACATTCTAAAATCTTTACACCTAAAGAAGCTATGCATAAAAAGACCATGGGTAAGATGATCAATCCTCATCAGAAAGACAAATGGGATGGACGTTGGAAGAAGGAGAAAATAGGGAACAGGACAGGAGCCTACAACAGAGAGATGCTCTCTGAGAGACTCTACCCATCAGTGTATCAAAGCAGATGCTGAGACTCATAACCAAACTTTGGGCAGAGTGCAAAGAGGTAGCAAGACCTGGAGAGGACAGGAGCTCCACAAGGAGAGGAAGAGAACCAAAAAATCTAGGCACAGGGGTCTTTCCTGAGACTGATACTCCAACCAAAGACCATTCATGGATTTAACCTAGAACCCCAGCTCAGAAGTAGCCATGGCAGTTCAATATCCAAGTGTTTTCCCTAGTAAGGAGAACAGGTACTGTCTCTGACATGAACTCATTGGCTGGTTCTTTGATCACTTTCCCCTGAGGGGAAATCAGCCTTATCAGGCCACAGAGGAAGACATGCAGCCAGCCCTGAGGAGACCAGATAAACTAGGGTCAGATGAAAGGAGAGGAGGACCTCCCCTCTCAGTGGACTGGGGTAAGGGCATGGGAGGAGATGAGGGAGAGCGGTTGGGGTTGGAAAGGTATGAGGGCAGGAGCTACAGCTGGGATACAAAGTGAATTAACTGTAATTAATATAAAAAATAAAAATTTAATAAAAAATAATAATAAATAAAGAAGCCTTAAAAAACCCTAAATAAAGTAGATTTGGTGAAAAATTTAAGCCTACACAGTTTTGTATTCACTCCTTTTAAAGTAAGCTAGGATCAGATGGAAGGGGAGGAGGATCTTCCCTATCTTTGGATTTGGAGAGGGGCATGGGGGGAAATGAGAGAGGAATGGAGGGACTGAGAGGGAATTAAGGAGGGGGCTAAAGTTGAGATACAAAATGAATAAACTGTAATTAATATATATATATATCAAACTAAAACAAAACAAAAATAGTCTCCCCAGTGACTGTCCCCAACTTAATGACATATATATATATATATATATATATATATATATATATATATATATATTTCAAACAAGACACATTTATCTTAAGATTCCATATTAATATTCACAGATGGGAGAAAATTATTGACATTTGTCTGTGTATCTCTCTCGCAATTATTGCTTCCAGCTCTATTCACTTACTGCAACTTTTATTTTTCTTAATCAGTTGATCTGGAGATCTAAGTTATTTCCTATTGATGTTGTTTATAGAGCAGTAAAGAATATGGAAGTGCAGGTATAGCTGGAGGGAAATATTTTCTTTAAACCCAGTAGCTAGATCCTGTGGTAGGCTTATTTATAGTTTTTTGAGTAAACTTTGCACTCATTCTTTGATTATGTAAGTATAAAAATTGAAACATTTTCATTGAAGATAGCTAATAAATATTTATTAATTTTATACTCATATTATTGTTTTAAACTTGCCCATTTAAAACTTTGGTACAGTTGTATCAAGTATATATATATATATATATATATATATATATATATATATATATATTTGATATATATATACATATATGTATGTGTATATATATATATAGTTTTGTTTTTTTAATTTATTTCTCTATGTGACATTTGTGTGCATATAATATATTCAAAATATAGTAATATTCAAAAGTGTAAAATAAAAGGAGATTAAAAAATTCCTTATGAGACTAGGGATTAGAACTGTCTATGCTATTGGTTTCATGTTTTTCCAAGGTTTGCTATCTTTTTCAGTTTAATAGTTTATGCTATGAGAGTATTATACAATTCACACTTTACTTACTATTTTATTGAAATAGAATTGAACGAGAATTTTCAATTTTTAGGAATTGAAGCTAGACTTTGCATGTGTACAAAGATGGTCTGGAACAATTTGTTTGTCCATCCACTCACCCATAATCATTCTGTTAATCAGAATTTACATTTTACATATCTGAAATTAGAAAGTCTTTCACTTATCTTTGACAATTTCCTTTACAGTAATTCATCCTGTTGTGTTTCTATGATTGCCTTAGTTTATTCCAATAAATACACAATGTTACAAGTCCATTAATGATACTGAAAAATATCTGACTTGGGGACAGCCTTAGAATTTCTATTACACATGGAAGTGGCTACTTTATAAATATATGAACAATATGATTGTGTTTCAGGTTATTTATTTTTTAATTGATATGAAAGACCAAAAACACTACAGTTTGTATCAAGTGACCTGTGAACAATGAACTTGTGTTTTAAGCACTGTTTTTATCTGTTATGTGTGTCATTTAAAACAAATAACAACTGTTATTTCCTTCGTGATTATTCAGCATTCTACATTTGTAAGTGAAAACCAGAAGCCAAAAATGAGACCGATATTCGCATTGCAACTGAATAATGACACATTTGTTACTAAGATGTTAAAACAATTTTGCGCTTATTAATATGTATGAACTTTAATTTCATTCCTTGTTTATTGTATTTGTAAAAATAACATAAAAACACTTGAGCTATACTGCATAAACAGCAGGGAAAGTCACAACAAGTTATATAATGTCAATTTATTAAAAAATCATAGAAGCAGATTTATTTAAATCTAAAATAAGCCTAGGGCACTCAGTGTGTGATAGTTGAAGACCTTGGAACTAAGAAGATAAAATGATAAAGATATGCCTTCTGGATATAGGAGAAAAATTAAGGAAAATAAATTTATGAAAAAAAAGTGTCTGTTTCGTTGCTTTTATATTTTTGGTATAGCTTCTAAAAAATATCGATTCTGTTATCTAAATTTTTGACTATTTTGAAATGAGAACATTTGATTCCCCTCTTGTCATTAATATCCCTTGCCAATGAGGGGCTGGAGAGTTGGATCAGCAGTTAGGAGAAACTGCTGTCCTTTCAGACTACATGAGTTTAGATCAGACTGTTCATAAGGTGTCTCATAACCATCTGTAACCCCAGTTCCAGGAAATTTCATAAACTTACTCTTTTGACCTCTATGGGCACCAGTCACGGTGTATGTACATATATGTAGGCAAAACACTCATGGGTATGAAATAAATAAATAAATCTTTTTTATTTTTTTAGTTACAATTTGTTAACTCTGTGTCCCAGCTGTATCCCACTCCCTCATTCCCTCCCCCTCCCCAACTCCCTCCCTGGTCTCCTCCCTACCCCTTTCCAAGTCCACTGATATTCATTTGAACCTGTTTTATCTTCAAGGCTGGCTGCAAAGTCCTCCTCTGTGGCCTAACAGTACTGCTCCTCCCCTGGAGGGGGGAGGACAAAGAGCCTGCAATTGAGATCCTGTTAGAAATAGTCCTTTTTCCCCTTGCTTTGGAAAACTACTTGGTTACTGAGCTACCACGGGCCACATCTCAGCAGAAGTTCTATGTTATATCCATAGATGGTCCTTGGTTGAGTGTCAGTCTCAGAAAAGGCCCTGTGCCTGGATATATTTGGTACTTGTAGAGCTCCTATCCTTTCCATCTCACACTAACTCCCCTTCTTTCATATGATTCCCTGCACTCTGCCATGGTTTGGTTATGACTCTTAGTGTCTGCTTTGAAACACTGCTAGTTAGAGTCTTTCAGATGCCTTTTGCGGTAGACTCCTGTCATACATTCAATGCACATCCCATTTGTCTCTCTAAATGAGGATTGATCATCTTCACCCATGTCCACTTACTTGATTATCTTCTTTAGGTGTGTAGATTTCATTATGTTTATCATATCCTGTAGGTTTATATAAGTGAGTATATACCAAGTTTGTCTTTCTTCTTCTGGGATATTTCACTCAGAATGATCTTTTCTAGATCCCACCATTTGCCAGCAAATTTTATGATTTCCTCCCTTTTGATTGCTGAGTAGTATTCCATTGTGTAAAAATACCACAATTTCTGTATCCATTCTTCTGTTGATGGACATCTGGGTTGTTTCCAAGTTCTGGCTATTACAAATAAAGCTGCTACAAACATGGTTGAACAAATGTCCTTGTGTACTTGAGCAAATTTTGGGTATATACCTAGGAGTGGTATAGCTGGGTCTTGAGGTAGCACTACTCCTAATTGTCTGAGAAAGCGCCAGATTGACTTCCAAAGTGGTTGTACCAGTTTACATTCCCACCAGCAATGGAGGAGGGTTCCTTTTTCTCCACAACCTCTCCAGCATGTGTTGTCACTTGAGTTTTTCATCTTGGCCATTCTGATGGGTGTAAGGTGAAATCTCAAGGGTGTTTTGATTTGCATTTCCCTAATGGCTAATGAGGTTGAGCATTTCTTTAAGTGTTTCTCTGCCATTTGATGTTCCTCTTTGGAGAATTCTCTGTTTAGCTCCATTCCCCATTTTTTAATGGGATTACTTGGTTTGTTGCTTTTCTGCTTCTTTAGTTCTTTATATATACTGGATATTAACCCTCTGTCAGATAAAGGGTTGGTGAAGATTCTTTCCCAATCTGTAGGCAGTTGTTTTGTTTTGACGACAGTGTCTTTTGCTTTACAGAAGCTTTTCAGTTTCATGAGGTCCCATTTATTGATTGTTGCTCTTAGAGCCTGTGCTGTTGGTGTTCTGTTCAGGAAGTTGTCTCCTGTGCCAATGAGTTCTAGGCTGTTCCCCACTTTTTTTTCCAACTGACTTAGAGTATCTGGTTTTATGTTGAGGTCCTGGATCCACTTTGACTTTAGTTTTGTGCAGGGTGATAAATATGGATCTATTTTCATTTTTCTGCATGTAGATATCCAGTTGGACCAGCACCATATGTTGAATATACTGTCTTTTTTCCATTGAATGGATTTGGCTTCTTTGTCAAATACCGAGTATTCATAGGTGTGTGGGTTTATTTCTGGGTCTTCTATGCAGTTCCATTGATCCTCCTTTCTGTTTCTATGCCAATACCATGCAGTTTTTATTACTGTTACCCTGTAGTACAGCTTGAGATCGGGGATGGAGATACCTCCAGATGATCTGTTCTTGTACAGGATCGTTTTGGAGATTCCGGGTTTTTTGTTTTTCCATATGAAGCTGAGAATCTTTTTTTCAAGGTTTGTAAAGAATTGAGTTGGAATTTTGATGAGTATTGCATTGAATCTGTAGATTGCTTTTGGCAGGATGGCCATTTTCACAATGTTAATCCTACCAATCCATGAGCATGGGAGATCTTTCCATCTTCTGAGATCTTCTTCGATTTCTTTCTTCAGAGATTTGAAGTTTTTCTCAAACAGGTCTTTCACTTTCTTTGTTAGAGTCACACCAAGGTATTTTATGTTATTAGTGGCTATTGTGAAGGGTGTTGTTTCACTAATTTCTTTCTCAGCCTTTTTGTCTTTGGTGTACAGGAGGGCTTCTCATTTTTTTGAATTGATTTTGTATCCTGCCACTTTGCTGGAGGTGTTTATCAACTGAAGGAGTTCTCTGGTTGAATTTTTGGGGTCGCTCATATATACTATCATATCATCTTCGAATAGTGATACTTTGACCTCTTCCTTTCTGATTTGTATCCCCTTGATCTCCTTTAGTTTTCTTATTGCTCTGGCTAGGACTTCAAGTACTATGTTGAAGAGATATGGAGACAGTGTGCAGCCTTGTCTTGTCCCTGATTTCAGTGGGATTAATAAAACTATCCAAAGAATCAATGAAACAAAAAGCTGGTTCTTTGAGAAAATCAACAAGATAAACAAACCCCTAGCCAAACTAACTAAAAAGCAGAGAGAAACTATCCAAATTAGCAAAATCAGAAATGAAAATGGGGACATAACTACAGATATTGTGGAAATCCAAACAATTATTAGGTCATACTACAAAAACCTATATGGCACAAAATTTGAAAATCTAAATGAAATGGATAATTTTCTTGACAGATTCCATATACCAAAATTAAGCCAAGATCAGGTAGAAAGACTGAATAGCCCTATATCTCCCAAGGAAATTGAAGCAGTCATTAACAGTCTCCCCTCCAAAAAAAAAGCCCTGGACCAGATGGCTTCAGCACAGAATTCTACCAGACCTTCAAGGAAGTGCTAACACCAATTCTCCTCAAACTCTTCCAAAAAATAGAAACAGAAGGAACACTACCAAACTCATTCTATGAAGCCACAGTCACCTTGATACCTAAACCACACAAAGATCCAACAAAAAAAGAGAACTTCAGACCAATCTCTCTTATGAACATTGATGCAAAAATACTCAATAAAATACTTGCAAACCGAATCCAAGAACACATCAAAGATATCATTCATCATGACCAAGTAGGCTTCATCCCAGGCATGCAAGGGTGGTTCAATATATGGAAATCCATCAATGTAATCCACCACATAAACAAAATGAAGGAGAAAAACCACATGATCATCTCCTTAGATGCCGAAAAAGCATTTGACAAAGTCCAACACCCATTCATGTTTAAAGTCTTGGAGAGATCAGGGATACAAGGCACATACCTAAAGATAGTAAAGGCAATATACAGCAAGCCTATAGCCAACATCAATAAATAAATCTTTAAAAAAATAAACCAAGCTAAAGAGAATTTTAAAGAATTGGGTGTCAACTTATTTATTAGCTTTTTACTTGTACAATTTTATGGTCTAGTAAAAATATGAGTTACAGACACAAATAGAAAACAAATAATTTGTAACAGCAACATTTTGTTTTTTATACAATAAAAATTTTGTCTTTTAATGGAAAATCTGGACTGTTTTCCTCTAAATAAGTAAATCCTGCTATGGCAATTTTATTTCATTTTCCCCCTCCTCTTTGACATTTTGAAGATAATTCCTTTTGCTTCCAGTATAGAATCTTTTTTATATTTTTTTATTGTTTGTTATTATTAGTAACAATTTATTAACTCTGTATCCCACCTGTACCCCACTCCCTTATTCTCCCCCAATCCCACCCCCCCTCCCTCAGCTTCTCCTTGCCCCTTTCCAGTATAGAATCTTAATATAATTATTTGCTTAACATAAACAAATACACAGACACACACTTATAAGAATAAAGACCAATTAGATTGGAATGATACTTATTCAAATGTTTCAGGTTAAAATCATTTTCTATGCTTCACAAATCACAGATACACCCAAAACTATTTTTTTTCTATATTTTTTTGTATTTTATTTTTTTCTTATCAGTTACATTTTAACTCTGTACCCCAGCCATGTCCCAATCCCTCATTCCCTCCCAGTCCCTCCCTCCCTCCCTCATCTCTACCATGCCCCTTGCCAAGTCCACTGATAGGGGGGACCTCCTCCCCATTCATCTGATCCTGTTTTATCAGGTATCTTCAGGACTGGCTGCATAGCTCTCCTCTGTGGCCTAACAGGACTGCTCCTCCCTTGGGGGGTGGGGAGGCCAAAGAGCCAGTCATTGAGTTCCTGTTAGAAATAGTCCTTGTTCCCCTCACTATGGGAAACCAATTGGTTATTTCTTGGATGGAATAACATCTCCTTTTCTTACCTTGTGTCTTATTCTTTCATTCCCTTTTCCATTGGAAATATTCAACTTACAATGTGTTTGCTTATGTGTCATTCTCCTTCAGAAGTGCTTTTGGTGTTTAACTGAAAGGCATATGTATTCCTACATTTATGACTGACCTTTTATTGCTCAAGATACAGCCTCATATGAGAACCCTTAAAATAAAAACAGCAAACTAAATAACATTTGGCTGAATTGGTTTAAAAACATGGCATATAGTCATAATTGAATTATGAATTGGAGTGAGAATGAGTGATTTACAGCTGCATGAAACACAGCTCCATAAATGATTTATAAACTGGAACACGGTATAGAAAATTTCATGTGATCTAAAACCTCAATAACTAAAAACAAAGCAATATACCCATGATTAAAAGAACTTTTCATCTTCTGAGGTCTTCTTCAATTTTTTTTCTTCAGAGACTTGAAGTTTTTCTCAAACAGGTCTTTCACTTGCTTGGTTAGTGTCACCTCAAGTTACTTTATGTTATTAGTGGCTATTGTGAAGGGTGTTGTTTTTCTAATTTTTTTCTCGGCCCTTTTGTCTCTGGTATAGAGGAGGGCTTCTGATTTTTTTGAGTTGATTTTGTATCCTGCCACTTTGCTGAAGGTGTTTATCAGCTGGAGGAGTTCTCTGGTTGAATTTTTGGGGTCGCTTATGTATACTATCATATCATCTGCAAATAGTGACACTTTGACCTCTTCCTTTCCGATTTGTATCTCTTTGTTGCTCAACCATGTTTATAGCAGCTTTATTTGTAATAGCCAGAACCTGGAAACAACCCAGATGTCAATCAATGGAGAATTAGGTACAGAAATTGTGGTATTTTTACACAATGGAATACCACTCAGCAATCAAAAAGGAGGAAATCATGAAATTTGCTGGCAAATGGTGGGATCTAGAAAAGATCATTCTGAGTGAAATATCCCAGAAGGAGAAAGACAAACACGGTATATACTCACTTATATAGACCTATAAGATATGACAAACATAATGAAATCTATACACCTAAAAAAAAATTATCAAGAGAGCGGACATGAGGTAAGATGATCAATCCTCGTTTAGAAAGACAGATGGGATGTGCATTGAATGTATGACAGGAGTCTACTAAGCGCATCTGAAAGACTCTAACTAGCAGTGTTTCCAAAGCAGATACAAAGACTCATGACTAAACCTTTGGCAGAGTACAAGGAATCATATGAAAGAAGTGGAGTTAGTATGATGGGGAAAGGATAGGAGCTCCACAAGGACCAAATATATCTGGGCACAGGGTCTTCTCAGAGACTGTCATTCAACCAAGACCATGTGTGGATATAACCTAGAACCTCTGCTCAGATGTAGCCTGTGGTAGCTCAGTAACCAATTGGTTTCCTATAGTGAGGGGAACAAGGATTATTTCTAACAGGAACTCAAT
This sequence comes from Psammomys obesus, assembly GCF_907164565.1. Taxonomy (NCBI): domain Eukaryota; kingdom Metazoa; phylum Chordata; class Mammalia; order Rodentia; family Muridae; genus Psammomys; species Psammomys obesus. The sequence continues at coordinate 17,219,207 of NW_026596069.1, forward strand.
GTCTGGCTCTTTGACCTCCCCACCCCCCAAGGGAGGAGCAGTCCTGTTAGGCCACAGAGGAGGGCTTTGCTGCCAGTCCTGAAGACACCTGATAAAACAGCATCAGATAAATGGGGAGGAGGTCCCCCCCTATCAGTGCACTCAGAAAGGGGCATGGTGGAGATGAGGGAGGGAGGGTGGGATTGGGAGGGAATGAGGGAGCAAGACACGGCTGGGATACAGAGTTAATAAAATGTAACTGATAAGAAAAAATTAAATTAAATTTAAAAAAATAAATAAATAAAAGAACTTAAAGAAGTAACCAGGAATCTTCACTTCCTTGAAATGAGAGGCTTGCAGACAACCAAGCCATGCTTCATATCAATGAAACCACTGGCCACGACTCTACTTAACAGAACTTACTCTAAAATAATTGTCCTGCTCTTTCTGTCTTTGAATTACTGTTCAATGAAGTCCAGTGTGAGATCCAGTGATACAAGTCATCATGAATCACAGTGTAGATAAAAGCCAGTTGGTCAAGCAGACAACTCTTCTGCATGTCACAACCTAGTACAGTCTAGACACTAAGGAACCCAACCTGACCCCATATCGGTTTTAGTGGTAGCAGTGGCTACAGAAAACAACAGAATAAACAGCTGAATCTTGGGACATAAAGAGCTGTGAGAAGGTAGAAGGGGATGCACAAAAAATACTTTCCTCACCTGAACAAAGATCATTAGACAGTTATTTGCACATTAAGAATATACACTGAATATTGCTAGTTATTAGTTATAAAAATTGTTTACTAAATCTAATCCTGTCATAAGAGACCACCTCTTAATATTTATATTACATGTGTGCGTATATTAAATTAAATTCTGTTGGACAATGCCAAAGTTATGGATAAGCAGATTGTTAGAGGCTGGCTAAGAACACATGCAACAAAAAATCAGGACAGCATAGCTTCAACAACAACCCCAGAAAACAATGGATTTTTTAATTAATTGGAAACATAAGAAATTGATCTCAAATATATCCTTATCCAGTTGTTAGTGGCACATAATGAGGAAATGAACAAAGCTCTCAAAGAAATATAGGCAAATGCAGCCAAACAGAGGCAAATATAGAGGCAGAGGCACAAGTCATGGCATATAGAGAAGAAACTAATGAAAAAAATAGAGGCCATCATTGAAAGACATGAAACAACGTTCAAACAGGAAAAGAAAATGGTGTAAGACATGAAAACAAAATTAGAATTAATAAAGAAACTACAAACAGAAAAATCCCTGGAGCTGGAGAACTTAGAGAAAAGATCAGGAACCACAAAGGTAAGAATAACCAACAGAATAAAAAAATGGAAGGGAAAATCTCTGGTGCTGAAGATACAATTGCTGAAATGGATACATATCTCAAAGAAAAAGTAAAATCAGAAAAGACCCAACAAAACATCCAAGAAATCAAAAACATCATGAAAAGGCAAAATCTAAGAGTGATAGGAATAGTCAAAAAAGGAGATTCCAGGCTACCAGGCCTAGAAAGTTATTTTTTCTGTCAAAATAACTTGATTATATTTTTAATTGTAATTTCATGGAATAATACAACAATATAAATATTCCTAAATATTTAAGTAACATAAGATATTATTTTTCTTTATTTATTATGTTTTATATTAATTACAGTTTGTTTACTTTGTATCCCAGCTGTAGCTCTCTCCCTCATTCCCTCCCAACTCCATCCTACCTCACAAAAAGTATTTTTAAAAAAAAATCATAGAAGAAAATTGTTACAACTGTAAGAAAAAGATGCTCAGAAACATACAAGAGGCCTACTGAACACTAAATAGACTATAACAGAAAAGAAATTCTTCCTATCATATAATAACCAAGCAATGTATCTGCAGAATAAAGAAAAGTAAAATAAAAGCAACAAGGGAAAAAGGCCAAGTAATATATAAGGGTAGAACTATCTGAGTCACACCAGACTTCTCAGTAGAAAGTATGAAAACCAGAAGGGCCTGGATAGATGTCATGCAGACTCTAAGAGACCACAGATGCCAACCCAGACTACTATACAAAGCAAAGCTTTCAAGCAACATAGATGGAGAAAACAAAATATTCCATGACAAAACTAAACTTAAACAATATCCACAGAGCAAACCAGCCTCACAGAAGATACTTGAAGTAAAACTCCAATCCAATAAAATAATCTGCACCCAGGAAAACACAGGATGTAGATTACTTCACAACAAAAACAACAACAACAAACTAAAAGTAAACAAGCATAGAAATACAGGAACATCACCAACTCCACAATAAAAGGAACTAACATTCATTCGTCACTGTTATCTATCAACATCAACAGACTCAACTCTCCAATAAAAAGAAACAAACAGAATGGTTGAGGAAACAGGATCCCACATTCTGCTACATCCAATAAACACACCCCTACATCCTCAGAGTAAAGGGCTTGAAAAATGTTTTCGAGCAAATGGACCCAGTAAACAAGATGGAATAGCTATCCTCATATGTAATAAAAAAGATTTTCAACCAAATTAATCAAATAAGATGAGAAGTGGCACTTCATTCTCATCAAAGGAAAAATCCACCAGGAAGACATCACAATCCTGAATAACTATGTCCCAAATACAAGAGCACCTGCTTTTGTAAATGAAACATTATTAAAGCTGAAATCACATATCATCCCAGCACCTTAATAGTGAGAGACTTAAATGTTCTACTCTCACCAAGGGAGACATTATCTAGACACATGCTAAATAGGGAAATAATGGTACTTACAGAGGTCCTAAATCAAATCGACATGACAGATGTCTACCGAACTTTTCACCAAAACTCAAAAGGGTATATCTTCTTTTTAGCACATCATGGAAACTTCTCAAAACTGACCAAATAGTCAGGCACAAAGCAAGCTTCAACAGATACAAGAAGATCAAAACAATCTCTTTTGTCCTATCAGACAACTATGGCCTAAAACTTGTCCTCAACAACAACAGAAAAAGCAAAAAGGCTGCATACAAATGGAAACTAAGGAACTCTCTACTCAATGACAGCTTGGTCAGTGAAAAAATGAAAAAAGAAATTAGAGACTTCCTAAAATTCAGAAAAAAATGAAGGCATAATTACTCAAAATAATAGGACAGAATGCAAGCAGTGTTAAGAGGAAAGTTCATAGCATTAAGTGCCTCCAAGAAGAAGTTGGGGACATCTCATACAAGCAACTTAAAGGCACACCTAAAGCCCTAGAAGAAAAAGAAGTAGACATACCCATTACTGGTAGACAATTGGAAATAATCAGACTCAGAGCTGAAATCAATGAATTAGAAACAAAGAAAACAATTCACAGAATCAATGAAACCAAGAGCTCATTCTTTGAGAAAATCAACAAGATAGACAAAAGCATAACAACAGACACAGAGGAAATCCAATCATTAGGCCTTAGTACAAAAGCCTATATATAAGCCACAAAATTTGAAAATCAAAATGAAATTGAAAATTTTCTTGATACATCCATTTAATAAAGTTAAACCAAATTCAGGTAAGTAGATTAAAAAGCCCTATATTACCCTGGGAAATAGAAGTAGTTATTAAAAGTCTCCCTTCCAAAAACAACAACAACAACAACAAAAAATGGGCCAGATGGTTCAGATGGTTTCAAAGCACAGTTCTACCAGATATTCAAAGATGAGCTAACTCTAATTCTCTTCGAACTGTTTCACAAAATAGAAACAAAAGGCACATTACCATACTCATTCTAAGAGGCCACAGTCACGTGATACCTTAACCACAAAAAGAGACCCAACAAAAAGAGAGAATTTAAGAGAATTTAAGGGAATGAGGGATCAGGACACGGCTGGGATACAGAGTTAACAAAATGTAACTGATAAGAAAAAAATAAAATTATAAAAAAAAAAACACCTATCTCAGTTATGGACATTGATGCAAATAAAATACTTGCAAACTGAATCTAAAAACACATAAAAGATATCATCCACCATGACCAAAGATATCCCCATCCCAGGCATACAGGGGTGGTTTAGTATAGGAAATTCATCAGTGTAATCCACCATATAAACACACTAAAGGAGAAAAAAAAAAAAACAAAACAAAAAAAAAAACACATGATAATCTCCTTAGATGCTGAAAAAGCTTTTGACAAAATCAACCAACCATTCATGTTTAAAGTATTGGAGAGATCAGAGATAAAAGGCACATACATAAACAGTAAAAGCAATATGCAGCAAGCCTATAGCCAACATCAAATTAAACAGAGGAAGCTTAAATCAATCCCACTGAACTCAGGGACAAAACAAGGCTGCCCACTCTCTCCATATCTCTTCAACATAGTAGTTGAAGTCCTACCTATTAGAGCAATATAACATCTGATGGAGATCAAGGGAATACAAATTGAAAAGTAAGAAGTCAAAGTATCACTATTTGTAGATGATATGATAGTATACATGAGTAACCCCAAAATTTAACTGGAGAATACCTTTAGCTAATAAACATATTCATCAAATTAGCTGGATACAAAATTAACTCAAAAAAATATATATATAGTCCTCCTGTATATGAAAGACAAATGGCTGAAAAAGAAATTAGGAAAACAACACCCTTCACATAGCCACAAATAACAAAAAGTACTGTGATTTGACTCTAACCAAGCAAGTGAAAGACCTGATGAAAAAAGAAATTTAAGTCTCTGAAGAAAGAAATTGAAAAAAAAATATCGGAAGATGGAAAGATCTCCCATGCTCGTGGATCAGTAGGAGTAACATAGTAAAAATGTCCACCTTAACAAAAGCAATCTACAGACTCAATGAAATACCCATGAAAATACCAATATAATTCTTTACAGAGCTTGAATGAACAATTCTCAATTTCATATAGAAAAATTTAAAAAAAAAGACAGAATTGCTAAAAAAAAAAAAAAAATCCTGTAAAACAACAGATCTTCTGGAGGTATCTCCATTCCTGTTCTCAAGCTGTAATACAAAGCAATAGTTGTAAACAAGGCATGATACTGGCATAGAAACAGAATGGTGGATCATTGGAATCAAATAGTAGAACAAGAAAAAAAATACACCTATGGATGGTTGATTTTTTACAAAGATGCTGAAACCATACAACGAAAAAATACAGCATTTTCAACAAATGTTGCTGGTCTAACTGAATGTATACATGTAGAAAATGCAAATAGATCCATATTTTTAACCCAGCACAAAACTGAAGTCCAAGTGGATCAAAAATGTCAACATAAAGCCAGACATACTGAATCTGTTAAAAGATAAGTGGGGGAAGAGTGAACTCATTGACACAGAAGACAATTTCCTGAAAAGAACACCAATAGCACAGACTCTAAGAGCAACAATCAATAAATGGGTCCTCATGAAAATGAAAAGCTTCTGTAAAGCAAAGGACACTGTCATCAGAACAAAACAACAAACTACACACAGGGAAAGGTTCTTCACCCATTCTATATATGACAGAGGGTTATATCTAGAATATATAAAGAACTCAAAAAGTTAAAAAAAATCAAGTAATTCAATTTAAAATGGGGTACAGAGTTTAACAGAGAATACTCAATAAAAAAAAATTGGGAATGGCAGAGAAACACATAAAGAAATGTACCACTCTTAGGTATATATCCTAAACATGCTGCAATATACAACATAGACATTTGCTCAACCACATTCCTAGTAGCTTTATGTGTAATAGCCAGAAGCTGGAAACAACCCAGATAACCTCAGTGGAGGAATGGATACAGAAATTGTGGTAAAATTACACAATGGAGTAATACTCAGCAATTACAAACAAAGAAATTATAACATTTTTAGGCAAATTTTGGGAACTAGAAAAGATCATCCTGAGTGAGGTATCCCAGAAGCAGAAAGACACATATGGTATAGATTCACTTAAAAGTGGAATATCGAACGGCAGAGAAACACTTAAAGAAATGTTCTTATGACTTATGACTAAGTGACCTTAGTCATAAGGGAAATGCAAATCAAAAGGAACCTAAGATTGCACCTTACACCCATCAGAATGGCTAAGATCAAAAACTCAAAGGACAAGACATGCTGGAGAGGTTGAGGAGAAAGGGGAACCCTCCTCCACTGTTGGTGGGAATGTAAACTTGTACAACCACTCTGGAAAGCAATCTGGAGCTTCCTCAGACAAGTAGGAACAGCCCTTCCTCCAGATCCACCTATACCACTCCTAGGTATATATCCAAAAGAAGCTCAAGCACACAATAAGAACATTAGCTCAACCATGTGTGCAGCAGCTTTATTTCTAATAGCCAGAAGCTGGAAACAGCCTACATGCCTCTCAGTGGAGGAGTGGATACAGAAATTGTGGTACATCTACACAATTGAATATTACTCAGCAATAAAAAAAAAAACAAGGAAATAATGAAATTTGCAGGTAAATGGTGGGATCTGGAAAAGATCATCCTGAGTGAGCTAGCCCAGAAGCAGAAAGACACACATGGTATATACTCACTCATATAGACATATAATATAGGATAAACCTACTAAAATCTGTACACTTAAAGAATCTAATCAAGAGGGAGGACTCTTGCTAAAATGCTCAATTACTATCCAGAAAGGCAAAGAGGATGGACATCAGAAGAAGGAGAAAAGAGAGAACAAGTCAGGAGCCTGAAAGGCTCTGCCCTGTAGACTATCAATGTAGATGCTGAGATTTATAGGCAACCTTTGGGCAGAATGCAGGGAATCTTATGCAAGAAGTGGGAAACAGTAAGATCTGGAGAGAACAGGAACTCCACAAGGAGAGCAACAGAACCTAAAAATCTGAGCACAAGGGCCTTTCCTGAGACTGATACTCCAACCAAGGCCCATGCATGGAGTTAACCTAAGACCCCTGCACAGATGTAGCCCATTGCCAGTTCAGTATCCAAGTGGGTTCCATAGTAATAGGAACAGACACTGTCTTTGACATAAACTGATTGGCCTGCTCTTTAATTACCTCCCCTTCAGGGGGGGAGCAGCCTTACCAAACCACAGAAGAATACAATGCAGCCACTCCTGATGAGACCTAATTGACTAGGATCAGAAAGAAGGAAAAGAAGACCTCCCCTATCAGTGGACTTGGGGAGGGGCATGCATGCAGAGAGGGGAGGAAGGGAAGGATTGGAAAGGGAGGAAGGAGGGAACCAGAGGGCAGTTACAAAGTGAATAAAGTATAATTAATAAAGATTTTTTAAAAAGTGGATATTAGACATATAACATAGGATAATCATACTAAAATCTATACACCTGAAGAAGCTAACACAGAAGGAGAACCCTGGGTAAGATGTTCAACCCTCATTCAGAAAGGCAAATGGATGGATATCAGAAGAGGGAGAAAACAAGGAACAGGAGAAGAGCCTACCACAGATGATGGACTCTGATAGACTCTATCTAGCAAGGTATCGAAGCAGAGGCTGAGACTCAGCCAAACTGTGGGCAGAGTCCAAGGAATCTTACAAAAGAAGGGAGAGATAGAAACATATGGAGGGGACAGGAGCTCCATAAGGAGAGCAAATAAATAAATAAATAAATAAATAAATAAATAAATAAATAAATAAATAAATAAATAAATAAATAAATATAGACATAAATAAATACATAAATAGATAGATGATAGATAGATAGATAGATAGATAGATAGATAGATAGATAGATAGATAGATAGATGATAGATAGATAAATCTGGGCACAGGGGTATTTTCTGATACTTACATTCCAACCAAGGACATTCATGGAGATAGCCTGGAACACCTGCACAGAGGTAGCCTGTGACAGCTCAGTATCCAAGTGGGTTCCCTAGTAATGGGAACAGGGATTGTCTCAGACATGATGTTAGTGGCTGGCTCTTTGATCATCTCTCCCAGAGAGGGTGCAGCCTTACCAGCCCACAGAAGAAGACAGTGCAGCCAGTCCTAATGAAAACTGATTGACTAGGTTCAGATGGAAGGGGAGGAGGACATCCCCTATTATTGGACATGGGGAGGGTCATGGGAAGAGAAGAGGGAGGGAGGGTTGGACTAGGAGGGGAAGAATGAGTGGTCTCCAACTGAGATACAAAGTGAATAAACTGTAATTAATAAAACAATAAATAAATTAGAATAGAAATATTTAACATCCTTAATCATCAGATAAATGCAAATTAAAACGACCTTGAGAGTTCATCTTATACCCATTAGAATGGCTAAGATCAAAAACTCAAGTGACAATACGTACTGGAGAGGAAGTGGAGAAAGGGGAACTCTCCTCCATTGCTGATGGGAATGTAAACTTGTTCAACCACTTAGGAAATCTATCTTTCTCAAAAATCATGAATAGTTCTAGTTCAATATCCATGTATACCACTTATAGGCATATATCCAAAATATGCCAAAGTATTCAACAATGACATTTTCTTAACCATTTTTGTAGCAGCTTTATTCATAATAGCTAGAATCTGGAAAAAACTGAGGTGTCCCTCAGCGGAGGAATGGATACAGAAATCGTGGTATATTTTTGGAATACTACTCAGCAATTCAAAACAAAAAATATCATGAAATTTGCAGGCTAATGGTGGGAACTAGAAAAGATTATCTTGAGTAAAGTATCCCAGAAGCAGAAAGACACACATTATATATTCACTTATAAGTGGATATTAGACCTATAATATAGGATAAAGATACTAAAGTCTGTATACATAAAGAAGTTAAGCAAGAAGGAGTACCATGGGTAAGATGATCAATCCTCATTCATAAAGGCAAATGGGATAGACATCAGAAGAGGGAGAAAACAGGGAACAAACTAGGAGCCCAACACAGAGGGCTTCTGAAAGACCCTGCCTTGCAGAGCATCAAAAGAGATGCTGAGACTCATTGCCAAACTTTGGGCAGAGTGCAGGGAATCTTATGAAAGTAGGGCAACATGAAAGACCTGGAGGGGACATGAGCTCCACAAGAAGAGTGACAGATTCTAAAAATCTGGGCACAGAAGTATTTTCTGAGACTGATATTCCAAACAGGGACCATGCATTGAGATAACCTAGAACCCCTGCACAGATGTAGTTCATGATACCTCATTGTCCTAGTGAGGTCCCTAGTAAGGGAAACAGGGGCTGTCCTTACATGAACTTAGTGTTTGGCTCTTTGATCACCTCTTCCTGAGGGGGGAACAGCCTCACCAGGACACAGAGGAATACAATGCAGCCAGTCCTGATGAGACTTGATAGGTTGTTTTCAGATGGAATGGGAGTAGGACTGCCCCTAGCAGGGGTCTGGAGTGTCAGGAGAGGAGAAAAGGGAGGGAGGGTGTTATTGTGAAGGAATGAGGAATGGGGCTACAGCTTCCATACAAAGTGCTTAAACTGTAATTAATTAAAAAATAAAAATGTATTTACTTGTATTGTAAGGATGATATATTGGACATAAAAAAATCTCTCATCTATAATTATTTTTGCATGTGTATAAACACATATACGTATACACATTCATAATCATTTATATGATTATCTCATGTCAACATCTGTTACTATGATGATAGCTATAATTGTTTACTTTACAAAGTATTTTGGAAATGATAATTGAGCATCTTCAATGAACATTTCCTAAGTCTCTTTGTCTGCTACAAGGTCTATTAGCTGCTGATGTGAACTATTAGTTAGCATACATTTTGACTTCAACTAAGAATGTCTGTTCTTTATGCTTCCTATAGTAAGCTATACTTCACAAGCATAAAATGTTTATTGATTTTTCTTTTCAATTATAATTCTGTTATGACCTAGGTGGCCTTCAGTTCTCAAAACCCTTGAGCTGAAAGGTATCTTTGATTCACAGCCCACTTAGTAGCTGAATCTATAGGTTCATCCATGTTGATTTCATTAATTCATATAAAATGATTAGAGATTGTACCCTGGAATTACATGGCAGACAGGACTGTTTTCATCTGAAAAGCAATGGAACACATTAGAAAATATAAGCCTCTTATTTCTTTCATAAAATGGATTAATGTCTAGCATCTTAACATTTCTGAAAAGCTTGATCTTTTTTACACAATACTCCTGAGATTCACTAATCTCATTGCAAAAGATTCAATGACTTTTACTTAAGTAAACAATTTTCACAACATTTGGGGAGACTAGTTTTCAAAGACCATCTGGTATTAAAGTAACTCAAAGACACAAGAAAAAAATAAAAGAAACATATCTATCAACAGCACCACTCAAAGAATGATTTGGCCACAATTTCTGTATCCATTCTTTGGGTGAGGGAGATCTAGGTTGTTTCCAGATTCTGGCCATTACAAATAAAGACGCTATGAACATAGATGAGCAAGTGTCCCTGTAGTGTGGTTGAACATCTTTTGGGTATAAACCCAGGAGAGGTATAACTGGGTCTTCAGGTAGAACTACTCCCAATTTTATGCAAAAACACCAGATTGATTTCCAAAATGGTTGTAGAAGTTTGCACTCCCACCTGCAACAGAAGAATGGTCTCCTTAACCCCCACATCCTTGCCAGTATGCTCTCTCACTTAAGTATTTGATCCTGGACATTCTGTAAGATAAAATCTCAGAATCATTTTGGTTTGCACTTCCCTGATGACTAATAATAATAAGCATTTCTTCAAGAGATTCTCAGACATTCAGTATTCCTCTGTTGAGAATACTGTTTAGCTCTGTACCCGAATTTTAATTGGATTATTTGGTTTGTTGTTGTTTAAATTTTTGAGTTCTTAATATATTTTGGATATTAGTGCTCTATCAGATGTAGGGTTGGCGAAGATCTTTCTCCAATTAGTAGGCTGCCCTTTTGTTTTATTTACAGTGTCCTTTGCCTTACAAAACCTTTTCAGTTTCATGAGGTCCCATTTATTAATCACTGATCTTAGTGCATAAGCTGTTGGTGTTCTGTTCAGGAAGTTGTCTCCTGTGTCAATGAATTCAAGGATCTTTCCCATTTTCTCTTCTATTAGATTTAGTGTATCTGGCTTTATGTTGAGATCTTTTGTCCACTTGCATTTAAGTTTTGTGTGGGGTGATGAATACAGATCTATTTGCACTCTTCTACATGTAGACACCCAGTTAATCTAGTCCAATTAATAAATAATACCATTTATTGAAGATGCTTTGTTTTTTCAATTGTATGTTTTTTGTTTTTTTTGTCAAGAATCAAGTGTCTGTCTTTGTGTGGTTTTATTCCTGGGTCTTTGATTTTATTCCATTGATTTACTTGTCTATATTTATGCCAATACAATGCATTTTGTATTACTATTACTCTGTAGTACAACTTGAAATCTGGGATGGTGATAACTCCAGAATATCTTTTATTTTACAGGAGTGTTTTCACTATCCTTGTATTTTTCTTTTTCAAGATGTGCAGAGATAAACATAGAGAAGAGATTAAGGAAATTTCCAACCAATGCCTGGCCCATCCTGAGAACCACGCAATAGGAGAGAGCCAAACCCTGAAACAATTAATGATACTCTGCTATGACTGCAGACAGGAACACTGTTCAGCAGTGGATGGAAAGAAATGCTGAGGCTCACAACCAAACAATAGGAAGAGCTTGAGGAATCTTGTAGAAGAACAGAAGGACCAGAGAGGATAGGAGCTCCACAAGAATAACAATAGAGCCAGCTAACCTGGACCCAAAAGGGGACTTACAGTGCACCAACCAAGGAACATGCACAGACTTGATTTAGGCCCCTTACACATACATAGATGATGGGCAGCTTGGCCAACAGAAGGGTCCCCTAGAAAGGGGATATGGAACTGCCTCTGACATGGACTCTGTTTTCTGCTTCAATCACAAACCCCTGCTGGGATTCGCCACTCAGCCATAGGAAAAGAAGATACACTAAATCTTAATGTGACTTCATATGCTGGTTTGAGTTTACAGGGTAGAGGCTCCCTTTATCTGAGAAGTACTGGACAGGGGAATAGAAGTGGGAGAGAGAATGGGAACAGGAACTGAAGAGGGAGGGTCTATAATCAGGATGTAAACTGAATAAATAAATAAATAAATTAATTAATTAATAAGAAAGGATAAAGAATAATTTAACAAGTGATGTTGTACTTTGGAAAAAAGAAAGACATCTGGAAATGGTAAACCTAGCACCAATTTTCTGGTCCATTTGATTATAAAGCCTGAGACACTGAAATGAACAAATGAGAGAAAGGCTGTCATTACCTTAATTAAATTTGTACTGGTAGTGACACTGAGATAGTAGTTGTCTGAGTATAAAATCATATAACATGAAATAAAAGTGGCAAAATTTCCCCAAGGATTAAAAGTAGATCCTGGAAGGTATTAGCTTATAAAAAATTACTCATAATTATTTCATTTAAATTACTGAGAGTCAAAGTGAATGTGGGCTAGGCTAAGCTAAATATATGTCCCACTTGCAGTACAGGGAGCAAAGATTAAAAATATACTGAGAAGTTATGTTGTTATTCACTGTCAGATATGCTAGAGAGAGAAAGAGAGAGACCGAGGGAGAGAGAGACAGAGAGACAGCCTAGTTTTCAAAGATCATCTGCTATAAAATAATACACACACAATGTTTGTATTTGTATGTGTATATGTAAACAAACTTAAATATATATATATTTGGGTTAGAGATAATTCAGTAGATAGAAATCTACATGGCTCTTATTTGCAGAACACTAGAGTTATTTTTCAATGACCTACTTCAGGCAGTTTAAAGCTGCCTGTAACTCCAACTTCACAATATTCAGTGCCTTGCACATAGAGTCACATCTACATTTACACATGATTAAAAACAAAAAAAATAGAAACTTTTATCAAATTCAAATTAAGATATTTTGAAGTATTATATATTGATAATATACAAATACATATGCCCACATGTCTACTTATGTTGCTCAAACGTGTTCGTAGCAGATTTATTTGTAAAAGTCAGAAGCTGGAAACAACCAAGAGGCCCCTCAGTTGTGGAATGTATACAGAAGCTGTGGTACATCTACACAATGGAATACTACTCAGCAATTAAAAACAAGGAAATCATGACATTTGCAGGCAAATGGTGGAAACTAGAAAAGATCATCCTGAGTGAGATATCCCAGTAGCAGAAAGACACACAGGGTATATACTCAGTCATAACTGAATATTAGACATATAATACTGGATAAACATACTAAAATCTGTACACCTAAAGAAGCAAATCAAGAAGGAGAACTCTGGGTAAGATGTTCAATCCTCATGCAGAGAATCAAAGAGGATGGACATCAGAAGAAGGAGTAAACAAAGAACAGGACAGGTGCCTACCACAGAGGACCTCTGAAAGACTCCAGCGTGCAGGGTATCAAAGCAGATGCTTGCTGAAACTCATAGCCAAAAAAGGGGAGATAAAAATATCTAGAGGGAACAAGAGCTCCACAAGAAAAGCGACAGAACCAAAAAATCTGGCCACAGGCATGTTTTCTGAGAATGATATTCCAACCAAGGACCATGCATTAGGTAACCTAGAACCCCTGCACAGATGTATCCCACGGCAGTTTAGTGTCCAAGTGGGTTCCCTAGTAATGGGAATAGGGACTGTCTGATATGAACTGATTGGCCTGCTCTTTGATCACTCCACCTCAGGAGGGCAGCAGCCTTACCAGTCCCCAGAGAAAGACAATGCAGCCACTCCTGATGAAACTTGATAGACTAGGATCAGATGGAGGGGTGAGGAGGACCTCCCTTACCAGTAGACTTGGGGGAGGGCATGAGTGGAGAAGAAGGAGGGAGGTAGGGTGGGGTTGGGAGGAGAAGAGGGTGGGAGCTACAGGTGGGATACAAAGTGAATAAACTCTAATTTATAAAAATAAGTTAAAAAGAATATTAATAGTTACAGGGATGAATGCTTGTAAAATGTGTGTAGGATGCTCTTTTCTTCATGTAACTGCAAGTTTTGCATTTAGAAAGATTGTATATAAATAGTAAGTTTGAGCTATTCATGTTAAATTTAAAGTTTTTAAAAATTATACATGAGTGAAGTGTTTACATCATTTGAAAACCTATCTTTTCCTATTGCAATCCCTCCCATGAATCTCTCTACTTCCTCTCAAATAATCTGTTCTTTTAAAATTACTTATCATATAGCCTCTTTCTCTCAGTCATTAGTTTTTTGTACCTCCTCATCTATGGCAGGGCCCTATAAGAGTTCCCCTTGTATGTGGCATATCAATTGATGTTGTCACTTTGCAGGTTTTGTTTAGGCAACCATACTTTTAAGATTTTATGGGCACAGCTTCCCTGTCATATACAGAAAACACAAGCCTGAAGCAGGGGTTGTGGTGTTTTTCTTCTGTTCCTGCAAATTCTAAAATGTTTCCAGAGCCTTAGAGTGTTAGGCAATGTGTCATTTGGCATTGGGAACACAATGCGAGTTGTTCTCAGCATTCTGACCAGCGATGGTTTTCTATAATATTCTCTCTGTTGAAAACAAAAAAACTCTCATATTTTTAGTGAGAAGTGTGCTACAGTCATCTGTGGGTTAAAGAACAATGATTTAGAATGCAGTAAGGATTTTTAATGGCTTAAGAAGTTTACAACGGTAGATTCTACTCTAAACTCTATGACTGCAAAAGCAGTTATGATTGCCAAGGTTTCGAGTAACTTTGTTGTTGTTGTTGTTGTTTGTTTGTTTGTTTTTTAACCATTTTCGAGTTTGTCTACTACTGAGTGGAACTCACATACTGTTAAATAGCTACCTGTTACCTCTAAAATATAAGTGCTAACACAGTATATACTCACTTATATAGACCTATAAGATATGACAAACATAATGAAATCTATACACCTAAAAAAGATAATCAAGAGAGCGGACATGGGGTAAGATGAACAATCCTCATTTAGAAAGACAGATGGGATGTGCATTGAACATATGACAGGAGTCTACTGAGCGCATCTGAAAGACTCTAACTAGCAGTGTTTTCAAAGCAGACACAAAGACTCATGACCAAACCTTCGGCAGAGTACAGGGAATCATAAGAAAGAAGGGAAGTTAGTATGATGGGGAAAGGATAGGAGCTCCACAAGGACCAAATATATCGGGGCACAGGGTCTTTTCAGAGACTGACATTCAATCAAGGACCATGTATGGATATAACCTAGAATCTCTGCTTGGATGTAGCCTGTGGTAGCTCAGCAACCAATTGTTTTCCCATAGTGAGGGGAACAAGGACTATTTCTAACAGTAACTCAATGTCTGGATCTTTGACCTCCCCACCCCCCAAAGGAGGAGCAGTCCTGTTAGGCCACAGAGGACGGCTTCGCAGCCAGTCCCGAAGATACCTGATAAAACAGGATCAGATGAATGGTGAGGAGGTCCCCCCCATCAGTGGACTTGGAAAGGGGCACTGTGGAGATGAGAGAGGAAGGGTGGGATTGGGAGGGAATGAGGGAGCGGGACATGGATGGGATACAGAGTTAATAAAATGTAACTGATAAGAAAAAAATAAAATTAAATAAAAAAATATATAAGTGCTAATACCATAGATTTCCGTATATCTTGACATCATTATGATCTTAAGCTTTAGATATGGTTAAGAACTTTCACAGAAGTTTCATACCCCCCTTTGAATTCTGTATTAAGAGTATTCATGGAGAGGACAAGAATATCAATTCCAGTTCAATTCCTAAAACTCCCACATGTAAAGTATATGGAGTCTTCATTAATAGTGAATTTTATTCAAATTATAAAGACAACCAAGTGTAACAGCAATATCTTATATTATTTTGATGCTATATTCCACTTTCCTAACCAACAGATGAGCTGTTGAGATTTTTTTTTTTTCATGCTTGCCACGGGGGAATTGGAAGAGAGTCCGTTGCTGTTGAGAGGAAGCATAGTCAACACAAGGTACATAATTCAAGTTGTGTGTGTGTGTGTGTGTGTGTGCGTGTGTGTGCACGCGTGTGGTGTAATTTTAAACCAACACAAAACAATATTTTTCCTCAGCCTTTTCAAAAAAAATACATATTCTTCTTTTAGATCCATAATAAAGTTTTTAGATCTTCAAACCTGCTGCTTGTGTTGAAGCATGCTATTTTAAGAGAACATGACTTTTCCCATGCTGAACGTCCTCTATTTTTTATTTCCACAGAAGAAACTTCACTTAATGATAATGTATCCATGGAACATAAAATTTCAAAGATCCAGAGTATTTTTGTAGTAGTAATTGTTGATACATAATATCTATTGGCTTAAAAATAGCATAGTATTTACGGGAAATTGATTATTTTTGTTTTTCATAGCAATGGTTTCTGTGAGGGACAGGAGATGTTATGAAGGAAGATGTATTTACGTCTATAAAACTTTACATATGGTAGCCAGGCACAGTGGTGCATTCCTGTAATCCCAGCACTCTTGGAAGCAGAGGCAGGCTGATGTCTGTGAGTTTGAAGACAGCCTGATCTACAAAGCAATCCAGGATAGCCAAGGCTATACAGAGAAATCTTGTCTTGAAAAAAATAAAAAATAAATAAAAACAAAAACAAAAACAAAAAAACCCTTCACCTATGGAGGTGTGCATTTGAGTTTCTCAGTGAGGAATGTGGAATATTTTATTGTTTTTTTCTATATATAAAATTTCCCCATGGAAAATCTAATGCCTTTACTTCCTGTTCAAAGTAGATACTTCCTTGCATAGGTTTGCACAGAAATTCACTTGTGGTATGAACATTTTTATGAAAAAGTATAATCACTGTATCCCTGTCTCTGGAGAGCTTCTTCTATATTACTTTTGTTTTCTTAAGGATATGCTGATATTAGCATATATCATTCTTTAAATAAATATTGCCATGATTTTAGTCTCAGAAACTATGCAAAACCTTTCTTCCTTTAGAATAAATGATGACTGGTTACATACACATTAATGATCATTGACCTTTGAGGATGTGAGAAGACATACATACATACATTATATTATATATATACATATATATATGTATGTAGGTATTTATGTTCAAGGAATATGGGCATATTTATCTTTTAAATTGGATTAAGAAATTTTGCATTATTCACATTCCGATAGGTCACTGATCCCAATGAAATATTTATATATGTAAATAACATGAGAAAAGAAAAAAGGAAGAGGTGTTGTAACTGTATTACAATACCAAAACAAAAATAAAAATGAACAAAATATATAATGTGAAATTTAGTATATAATTTATGTCAAATTAATTCCTTGCAGAAAAATGAAAATTTTATTTGTAGTGAGACTAGATATTTGAAAATTTTAGTACCATATATGTGCATATATATGCATAATAGCTTATGAATGTTATTTCTTATGGGAGAAAGACATGAATTCTTTAATATGAGTTAAACAGCAAACTGTTAATTTGCTTGAGACATGCATTAACTACTTAATGAAATAAACATATCCACTCACATAATTGTGAAATCTGCCAGACTGTTCCAGATGCCAAAGCGTTTTTCTTTTAACAAATTTTACATTATGTCATTAGTTGTAAGAAGCTGACAAGTAGCACCAAAATTAGAAACAAAGCTGACAGAAGTTTGCATCTGTAAATCATAAACCTGATAAGAAAATATATTTTGTCACATATAACAGAAGTGTAGTTTGTATGTTATAGACCTTTTTGAACTTTATTGTAAAGGACTGATGTTGACATTCTCAAATACAAGAAAATTTGCTCAGTGCTTTCTCCATTCTTGCAGCCAAACCCTCTGTCACACATCTTTCCTCCGCTTATCTGTTTCTAAGAAAAATAATGCAGTGAGGATTGTTGCAAAAAAAAAAAAAAAGATTTAAATAATAAACGACCCTGAGATTTCACCTTACACCCATCAGAATGGCCAAGATGAAAAACTCAAGTGATAGCACATGCTGGAGAGGTTGTGGAGAAAAGGGAACCCTCCTCCATTGCTGGTGGGAATGTAAACTGGTTCAACCACTCTGGAAGTCAATCTGGCGCTTTCTCAGACAACTAGGAGTAGTGCTACCTCAAGACCCAGCTATACCACTCCTAGGTATATACCCAAAATTTGCTCAAGTACACAACAAGGACATTTGTTCAACCATGTTCGTAGCAGCTTTATTTGTAATAGCCAGAACTTGGAAACAACCCAGATGTCCATCAACGGAGGAATGGATACAGAAATTGTGGTATTTTTACACAATGGAATACTACTCAGCAATCAAAAAGGAGGAAATCATGAAATTTGCAGGCAAGTGGTGGGATCTAGAAAAGATCATTCTGAGTGAAGTATCCCAGAAGGAGAAAGACAAACTTGGTATATACTCGCTTATATAGACCTACAAGACATGATAAACATAATGAAATCTACACACCTAAAGAAGATAATCAAGAAAGTGGACACAGGCGAAGGTGATTAATCCTCATTTAGAAAGACAAATGGGATGTGCCTTGAACTTATGACAGGAGTCTACCACAAAAGGCATCTGAAAGACTCTACCTAGCAGTGTTTCAAAGCAGACACTAAGACTCATAACCAAACCCTCGGCAGAGTGCAGGGAATCATATGAAAGAAGGGAAGTTAGTATGATATGGAAAGGATAGGAGCTCTACAAGGACCAAATATATCTGGGCACAGGGTCTTTTCTGAGACTGAAACTCAACCAAGGACCATCTATGGATATAACCTAGAACTTCTGCTCGGATGTGGCCTGTGGTAGCTCAGTAACCAAGTAGTTTTCCAAAGTAAGGGGGACACGGACTATTTCTAACAGGATCTCAAGGGCAGGCTGTTTGACACCTCCCCCCAGGGGAGGAGCAGTCTGTTAGGCCACAGAGGAGGACTTTGCAGCCAGCCCTGAAGATACCTGATAAAACAGGGACAGATGAAAGGGGAGGAGGTCCTCCCCTATCAGTGGACTTGGAAAGGGGCAGGGAGGAGACCAGGGAGGGAGTGTGGGGTTGGGGAGGGAATGAGGGAGCGGGATACAGCTGGGACACGGAGTTAAGAAAATGTAACTAAAAAGAAAAAATAAAAAAAAAAAAAAAGAATATAGTAACAGATTATGAGACTAACACACTGCCCATAGATGCCTCAGTTTCCAAGTGGGTGTCCTAGTAAGGAGAACAGGGGTTGTCTCTGACATGAACTCAGTGGCTGGCTCTTTGTTCACCTCCCCCTGAGGGATGTAGCCTTGCCAGGCCACAGAGAAAGATGATGTAAGCAGCCTTGAAGAGACTTGATAGCCTAGGGTCAGATAGAAGAGGAGGAGGTCCACCCTTATCAGGGGACCAAGAAAAGGACATAGGTGGAGAAGAGGGAAGGTGGGAGGTACTGAGAGGCAACAAAGGAGGGGGCTGCAACAAGGATACAAAATGGATACATTGTAATAGATAGATGGATAGATAGATAGATAGATAGATAGATAGATAGATAGATAGATAGATAGATAGATA
>NW_026596069.1:17238623-17263247 GCF_907164565.1 Psammomys obesus
ATAGATAGATAGATAGATAGATAGATAGATAGATAGATAGATAGATAAAATTTTAAAAAAGAATGTAGTAACAAACAATGGGTGGGCTTGGAACCTTGGACACTACCTATGCTCACTTAAAAATTTACATCTTTTGTTAACATTTTCCATGTTAATATAAACCACTACTGTGACCCACAATCAGGAAGCTGGGCTTATATCATCATGAAGAAGGACTGTGCCATGTTGCAATTAAATGACTTCCATTCACTTACTTATTCAATTTTCCATTTAGAGTCATTATTAATTATTACAGTTTACTTTACAGCCAACATGTTAAATATTCAGACAGTATTCTCAGAGAGAAAAGTCTCTTAGTGACTTCATGGTAGAATCTAAGCTTTCTGCTCAAAGTTCAGACTCGCTTGCATGCTCCGCTGCCAAGGTTCAGATTCTCCTCTGTGTGTATTGGACACTAATAAATAATAAAATGGCATGAATACCAAAGCTGGAAACAAGCGCCTGCTTATAAATTGTTTCTTCTTGACATTCTGGTGTGTCTGTGAAGAGAAGCACATTCCTCTTCAACTTTAAAATACAAAGGAAGTGAGACAGACAAGAACATACCACAGACTCCAAGAATAAAGGAACTTCAACATTAGTTAGACATAATGATAGAGAGCAGAAATATTAGTTGTATATTTTCATACAAGCTGGTGAGGTGAAATGTATGAGTTGGATATTCTCTGGGAAAAAAATGCACACACACACACAGAGAAACACAAAGGCATACACACACATATATATGTATATTTGTGGGGGTGTATTCATACACACATATGTACACATTACATACATTGTTACTGGAATAATAAAGTTAACTTCAGCAAATTATAATGCTGTGATTTTGCAAGATTCAGATAAACATATATTCAACTATTTTTTAAGATAATTAATTTATTGCTTAGGAATTGCACATAATGTTCTCCAGTGATTATCCTTACTTCCCAGCTCTTCCAGGTCTGCTCCCACCTTTATATTTATAATGTATATCGTATAAAATATACATATAATTTATATATTTATATATTTATTTATTTCTCTATTTATTTATTTATTTTCTCCATTCAGTTACTGGAGTATGGTCAAACTCCCAGTGGCCAACCTCTAGAAGAAAACTGAGTCCTTCCCCAACCCAAAACCAACCAGTGGATCTGTATTCTGGAGAGCTACACTGCAGGATCTTTATCAAAATGTTTTGGACTTCTCTTTAATGCCTTCTTCATGTATGGTAAGTTACTTGTTGGGGGTGCGCCTCGCAGAAGGCTACCATGTGTCTTTTTCTCAATGTGATTTGGCAGTCATAAATATTACTGCAGAAAAAAAAATGTCCATGCCCTTTAAAGTCAACAGAGCATGGATGATGGACTTGGTATCATAGACCTGGTGACAGCAAGGACTACAGACATCAGTGTGGCCTCAGGTGGCAATTCTGTGCACAGCAACTTGGCCTCTGGTGGTAGGTTGAGCCTCAGACATTTACATGGTTCTGCCTCTCTTATACATGCCTCTGTTCCTCTGTCTTTCCCAGTTCCCCATCATAATTTCATGAGTTCATTTTGGTGGCTTTGGAAACAACAATGTGTCACTCAGTATATTGTTTTACCCAAACAGCAATACTCATTGCCACAAGATATTGGTGTGTTTTAAGGTTTCTGTTTTTGGCACTACCATAAATACTAGACTATCTCTAAGATGCATCCTAGATATCCTGTTGTTGCCCAAAGTCAGGGTGACGTTGAGGCTAGGCAGTGGCATGACCCAAGTGAGCGCCAGAGTGCCACATTCCTCCCAGCTCTCTGTTCTGGCCACCAGGGTTAGAATTCTTGCATCCCTGTTGTGTTGTCAGTCTGTGGGCAATGCCCTGGCCCTGAGCTTTCCTCCCAGCATATGAACAGTAGTGGCAGCTCCATACTGCTCGCCCTCATGCCAAGGACATATTTAGTAATGCCATCTTCTTAGTCCACTCTTCCTGTACTCTATATTACTCCCATTACCTTCTTCACCCTATCTACATTTTCGTCACTTCCCCTGATTGCAGCTCGGTTCTGCCATCTTTCTTTCCAATTTTTTGAGTCCATTTTTTAAAAGTATCTTCCTAAAGAATCTTCTCTTTCTTTATTTGTTCAAGGGATACTATGGGCTCTTCAGGGCTTCCATGGATCTCTCAGACTACTCAGAGCTACTCCTTTGCCCCATGATGGATCTCATCTGCTACAGCCATATTCAATCACAGTCATGCTTCAAGATTTCATTTTTAGTGGCAACAAACTGATGCTGGATCTGGTTCTGAAGCATGGCTCTTCTTCATAGACCAGCAGCTCATAGGTGGAGCAGTTTTTGGGTTGGTCAATTCAAAGCACTAGATTTGGGCCCAAATGGAATTCAGGTTGGTCAAGAAAAACAAGAAGGGGTTGGGTGATAGTGGGCTCTTCCGGGACTCAATTGGTTTTCTAAAGGGGATCATAATATAATTTTCTTAAGATTTATTTTATTTTTGAATTCAGTGTATTTTGTGGGTAGTATAAATAAGTTTATGTAAGTGTGAGGCCCCATAAAGGGCAGAAGTGGGTGTCAGATCACTTGGAGTTAGAAGTTTGCGAACTGTTCAGTATGTGTTGGGATCCGAATTTTAATCCTAAGCAATAACCATCTTTAGTGCTAATATGAAAGCTTTTTTATTTTACAAATGGCTGAAGAATAGGAACACAATACTTCTCAATAAAATTCTAATAATCAGAGAGGTTTCATGAATATATTATATTGCCCATGCAACATGCAACCAACCTGAATAATTAATTGGAATCTTGCAAAGTGCAGGGTCACTATCAGTATTATGTTTTAATTTCCTGAAGTGATTTTATTCTGTAGGTTTGGCCAATCCATGCAGAGTAGAATATTGGTAAATAGAAAACAAACCATAAGAATCAATGAAAACTGTCTCCAGAAGAAAATAAATTTAAATAATAAAAACTGTATTTTTAGTGTAAAATTTCATATTGATTTTCTCACACATAGAGAATGGAGAAAACATAAATTAACAGTATTAACTGAGTTTTTATGACAAAATTTAGGCTATACTCAACCTATAGTCCTATATTCATATTACTGTCCTTCACCATGTGTAGCAAAGATGAAAATTCTACGTCTTTAGTTTATACTCTAGGTTAATGAGTTCCTTGTGGATAATGCAGCCTGCTGATAATTTTAAATTTCCAACTAATAGGCTCAGTATTTACTTGAAAAAAGTTGTCTCTAGCAAGCAAACAGTGCAGTTAGGTCTTTCTTTTTATTTGTATTACTCATTCACAAGTAATAACTCCAACAAAACCACAGCAGAATTAGAATGTTGTGGTTTCCTTTAGATTCCTGCTCCAGTTGTCTTGAGAGTGGTAGCTCATAGCACAAGGAGCTGCTTAGAAGAGCAGAAGCTGCCATACAATAACTGATGCACACTCATAAAGAAGGTGTAGCTCCAGAAAAGCACCTCCAGCCACATTACTGATACGTATGGGTTCTGCCAGAGACAAACACATGAGAGAGGACATGAATTTCACAGTCCATTCTCAGAAGAAATTCTTCATTTGGAACAAAGGAAACAAACCACATTTCTAAAATCATTATCTAAAACAAAAGTCTTTGATTGACAATCATTAACAAGAGTCTCAGTAACCAATTGGTTTCCCTAGTAAGGGGAACAGGGACTATTTCTGACATGAACTCAATGGCAGAGTCTTTGACCTTCTCACCCCCCAAGGGAGGAGCAGCCCTGCTAGGCCACAGAGGAGGACTTTCCAGCCAGTCCTGAAGATACCCGATAACACAGGTATGAAAGGGGAGGAGGTCCTCCCCATCAGTGGACTTGGAAAGGAGCAGGGAGAAGATAAGGGAGGGAGGGTGGGTTTGGGAGGGAATGAGACAGTGGAATTCAGCTGGGATACAGAGTTAATAAAATGTAACTAATAATAATAATAAAAAACTTAAAACATAAAAATAAATAAATAAATAAAAAATAAATAGATAAATAGGCTTCTGGTTCTTTTAAAAATACAAAGTTGTCACATAGAAAAAACTAGGAAAGAGGGAGCAAGGTGTCTTATTTGGATCAGAGTCATTGGGGTGAAGGGGAGTTTCTGCACTATTAAATGGACTCAAAATGGACCAATCATGAAAGTGCATAGGGTGCAACTGAAATGTTCTCAATCTGTGCACAAGCTAATCTTCAACTCTAGAGGTTTATAAAAGTGAACTACAAAACTAGACATGGAAAACTATAAAACTAGACATGGAAAAGTATAAAACTAGACATGGAAGACCTTCTCTCCAACACAAAGAAGACTACTCATAGGCATATAATTCTATTTTTTCATATATGTAGCAGCCTTATTTGTAATAAGTTATTATTTTTAAGGACTGGATTTCTTTATTTTATGTGTATGCATATTTTTTCTGCATATCTATCTATCTATCTATCTATCTATCTATCTATCTATCTATCTATCTATATATATATATGCATGAGACCAGAAGGGAATGTCAGATCCTTAGGCATAGGAATATAATATATTTGAGAATAAAGGTAGAATTTCACACCAGTAGGAAAACAAAGTCCTTCTTACAGTCATCTCACAGTCATAAACCATTTGGAAGTTAGGGGTGTAATTTCATCCCATCTCAGGAATTCATCATGTAACCTACAAGGTATACTGGGAAACCTCAGGTCAAAAACAATGAATGAAAGTCAGTGATTTGGGAGTTCTTTTTTAAAACTTTTATTAATTATACTTTATACACTTTGTATCCCCCATAAGCCCCTCTCTCCTCCCCTTTCATTCCTACCTTCCCTCCTCCTTCTCCACGCATGCCCTTCCCCAAGTCCACTGATAGGGGAGGTCCTCCTCTCCTTCCTTCTGATCTTAGTCTATCAGATCTCATCAGGAGTGGCTGCATTGTCATCTTCTGTGGCCTGGTAAGGCTGCTCTCCCCTCAGCGGGAGGTGGTCAAAGAGCAGGCCAATCAGTTCATGTCAGAGGCAGTCCTATAATTCTTAAACACAGCTGACATCCACTCACTAAGTGATGAAATATTCTGATTTACAGGTAGTTATTTAGAAGCTAGACAAAATGTATTAACACACATTAGTCTCCCAAAATATGTCAGATTTGACCCGAAAGCCTATAGTCCTTTACTGAATGCAGAAAGTAAGACTGTAATCCACAAGAGCTCCAAATTGCAAGTCACACTTGTGCAGAAGCTTGTAAATAACAACTCAAGGAGGTTTAGCTATAATTTCTGACAAAATGATTTATGCTAACCCAGATTGACCCCTTGATCCAAAGCATTCAGGACATAAGAATTAGAAAACCTGCTTCAGTTAAACGTATAAATCAAATCAGTAACCCTTACATAAAATGTAACTAAGTCAACACTGGCAATGAGCAGTACTGTGTGTGAAAGTATATTTTATATAAATATCCATAAAACCCTTTAAAAAAGTACATCGAGTCAGAGTCCGGATGTACATAAAAATGATGATTTACATAGATGAAAGATATTTACATATATAAACACAGCATTATTTTACCACTAAAAATCCAATTACCATAGTATAGACTCTCATTACATTTTTAAGGTAACACAAATAAACCTAAATCATTGTTGTTTCCATATATATTATGGTTTTTGATTTTGTGTCTTCATGGGATTTCTCTATACGTGAATGCGTTTCTGAATCTATATGTGCTTTATATGCTTTTTTCTGTTCACTTGATTATTTCATCCTACTCTAGGTTGACTTAGCAATGTTAGGAGCCACGTAATCAAATAATAGAACTCAGATGTTGGATTGGTGGGGAGTGGGGGGATCTAGAAGAAGTTGGGGGAGTGTAAATCTTAATCATAATTTATTATATTAAACTAATCTATTCTTAGTTACCTTGTTTTTTTTTTGTTTCCTTGGTTTTTTTTTTTTTTTTTTTTTGGTCTTTTTTTGTCTTTTTTTTTTTTTTTTTCCAGAGCTGAGGACCGAACCCAGGGCCTTGCGCTTGCTAGGCAAGCGCTCTACCACTGAGCTAAATCCCCAACCCCAAACTAATCTATTCTTGATGTAAAAAAGAAAGAAAACACTAAACTAGAACTAAAAGGAAATTTATGCAAACAAGCAAAAGGCAACCCAATCAACTACTCTAAGTGGTAGAATATGGAGACATATTTCATCAGGAAAATGAAAACCAGGTTCTCACATACTTGCATTTCATTTTATTTTGCTTATATGAATAAGAAAGCAAATATAAATCAGGCAATCAATCTTTGGGCATGGTAGGAAAATAGCAAAAATTTCTCTTAGTAGGAAATATGATTTTATGTGGAAAATACTTAGTAATTTATGAAAATATTATCAGAACAATACAGTATTTTAGTACTCTGAAGTATCTAAAATCAGAGAAAACATCAATTCCATTCCTATGTACTAATGAAAAAGCACAAATATAAAATGTATAAGAACAATTAACAATATATTAACAAAAACTATATCAATAAATTCATTTAAAGAATTCCTAAACTAATATTGAAAACTTCCAGCCATCATGGAAAGAAATGGACTATTGCCTAATTAAAACATAGGATATAAACAGATTTATATCTTAGTAGATGTCCAACCTAAAAATTAATTAACATGCAATGAAATTATGTCTACACAAGATAAATGAACAAATGATCACAACACCATATACATAGTAGAACATATTAAGCATGTGTCTGTCAGCTGCTGAAGGCATACATAATAGTGTTATTGTAACATATTGGAATAATTTTCACAAATAAAAATATATGAAATATACACTTTGAATGATTTTGAAAAGGTTACTATAGTTGGGAAAAAGCATCCACAGAGGACCTCTGAAAGATTCTACCCAGCAGGGAATCAAAGCAGATGCTGAGACTTATAGTCAATCTTTGGGTAGAGTGCAGGGAATCTTATGAAAGAAGGGAGAGATAGAAAGATCTGGAAGGGACAGGAACTCCACAAGGATAGCAACAGACCAAAATATCTGGGCACAGGGTCTTTTCTGAGACTGATACTCCAACCAAGGACTACGCATGGAGATAACTTAGATAACCCCTGCACAGACATAGCCCATGGCAGCTCAGTGTTCAAGTGGGTGTCCTAGAAAGGGGAACAAGGGCTGTCTCTGACATGAACTCAGTGGCTGGCTCTTTGGTCACATCCCTGTGAGTGGAGAGACAGCCAAACCTGGCTGAAGAAGTAGACAATGAAGCCAGTCTTGATGAGTTCTGATAGGTTAGGTCAGATGGAAGGGGATGAGGACCTCCCTTATCAGTGGATTGGGAGGGTCATGTGAGGAGAAGATGGAGGGAGGGCAGCATGGGGAAAGGAAGATGGAGGAGGCTACAGCTGGGATACAAAGTGAATAAACTGTAATAAATAAAAAATAAATTTTAAAATTATTGGATATTTTGAATCCATTTATTTGAAGTGCCCAAAACACTTATGTAACAGACACAGACAGTAAATTAGTACTTATATGCTTATATGTAGATAGGATAGCCAGTTTGGGTTAAATTTAAAAGCCAACGCTTACAGATAAGAATTTTCTTTTTAGAACATTTGGCAATATTACAAAATCTGATTGTGGTGATGGTTGCAAATCCCTATAGCAACATTTGCATGTAAAACTGGGCACATTGAGTTGATGGATTTTGTAAAGTTGTTGCAGCCTAGAGATCTATAAAGTCTTCCCACTTGAAATATTCTCGATAAGAATCAGTCTGTCTTCAGATAATAGCGAGGTTCGTTGCTTTGCTATTTACATAGTATACTGAAAATACATTCATGTTTTGAACAAATATCCTTACACAGATAGAATCTAGCAAAATTTTGACTTCACGTAATAAAATAAATGTGAATACCTAATTAAATTCAAATTTCTTAAAATACATAATGATAAAGCCTGAAGAAATGTGCTCCAAGTGACCTATGAAAATCAAGCAAACTTTTTCATGAATTAGTGCTTATTAAATAAAGTATTTCACTGCATAATAATTATATCTTGAAAAGTATTCCTCCTCAGATGTTGAAATGGTATTAATCTATTTCAAAAATCTTATTAAAAATATGCCAATAATTATATTCTATTTTATTACAAATTATTCTTTAAATGTAGACATCACTATATAAGAAGTGTACATAAGGGGGAGATCCAAGATGGCATCTACCAGCGTGCACAGTAGATGGGGGTCATAGGACCCGAAACTCTGAAATTGGTTAGTGGAGGGGCAGCTGAAGCCAGAACATCGGTATTTAGGCTTCCTGGGCAAGAGAAGACAACCTGTAAACTGAGACCATTTGGATCCAGGTCACCCATAGATATCTCCAAGGACTGAAAATGGGCGAATATTCAACACCCCTGCTCTTCCTCTGAACCAAGCATGGGCCTTCCTCTTCAGTGGAGGCAACTCTCAGTACCCACTGCTCCAAGCACAGGTCTCCTTGTTTGGTAACTGAGACAGCTGAAGCAGCTCTCCCAGTTCCACAGCAGCAGCAGGTGGTTGCATGGTCTGCCAAGGTCTGTGGACAGCTGTACAGTCTTCCCAGGGCCACCCAGCGAGTGACTGTACAGGCTTCCAGGGCCACTCAGGGCATCCCAGAGTACCAGTCTCCTAGGTCTGCTGCAGCAGTGGGGGGGGGTAGCAGATAGCCCTAACAGGAGCCTCCATGTTCCCTGACTGAGACACAACTGAAGTGGCTACCCCAAGTAGGGTGTCTCAGCCCCGTGGACAAACAGTGGACATCACTGAGTTGACTGACCTTCTACACTCTCATCTGTCCCTGTAGGCCCAAATATGAGAGTAGAGAACAGGGGAAATCCCTACGGTTTCTGATTAGGCATGGCAGTGAGTGAGTGCCCCTTCAAGTGAATGCATGAAGAGCCCCAGATCCAGGGTCCCTCTAGGCTAGCAGCCAGACATCAGATGGGCAACACAGGGTTCTTGGGACAGCGTTCTCAACGTTGAAACCCCTGTTCTGTGGGTCTACCAGAGGACTCCAGGCACACAATTACCGGAGCCCAGACAGCTCTGAATACCAGGAGGACAGAACAACAAGATTGTAGGTCACTGAGGTATTCAGGGCACCTGCACCTGCAAACAGCGCCAGCACCCAAACCCCCTCCTGTGCTTATGCTCCACATTCCAAGCATCTACAGTCTCTATTTCCCTGTCATTCAAGGAATACTTCCACACATGCCACATTTGCTTGCCTGCATTTGTGCACCTGTGCAACTGTGCCTGTAACCTTGCTCCCATAGCTAAAGCTGAAACACCAACAGCCATTCTCAAACTGATGGACTTCTCTCATCTTCCTGAGAATGCTCCAGATATCAAAAAAGACAGACCCAGTCTGAAGTACAAGGTCCAGGAAAAAACAGCAAAGGTTACAGATAAGCAGTTGGCTAGAGGTCAACATAAGAATACATCCAACACAAACCGGGACATCATGGCTTCACCTACAACCCCAAAAATCAATGCACAAGCTAATTCATCAGAAACAGAGGAAAATGATCACAGTTCTAGGCTTATCCAGACATTAGAGGCACATAAACAGAAAATGAACAAAACTATCAAAGAAATCCAGGCAAATACAACCAAACAAACAGAGGAACAAGTAGAGGCACAATTAGTGGTATATAAAGAGGAAACAAAAAAAAGCACTCAAAAAAAATATAGGCATTTACAGCCAAACAAATAGAGGCATAAATAGAAGTACAATTAGAGGCATATAGAGAGGAAACAAACAAAAAAGTAGAGGTCATCATGGAAAGACAGTAATCCACATTCAAACAGATTAAAGAAATGGTGAAAGACATGAGAAAAGAATTATAATAAATAAAGAAAACACAAACAAAGAAAACCCTGGAGCTTGAGAAATTAGAGAAAAGATTAGGAACCACAAAGGTAAGCATCACCAATAGAACAGAAGAGATGGAAGAGAGAATCTTAGGCGATAAAAATATGCCTGCAAAAATTGATACATCTAGCAAAGAAAAAGTAAAACCGGAAAAGTTCCAAACACAAAACATGCAAGAATTCCAGGATGCCATTAAAAGAACAAATCTAAGAATAATAGGAATAGATGAAGAAGAAGATTCCAAGTGCCAAGGTGTAGAGATATTTTTAAGAAAATCATAGAAGAACATTTTCCCAACTTAAAGAAAGAGATATCCATAAGCATACAAGAGGCCTACAGAACACAAAATAGACTAAACCAGAAAAGAAACTTCTCATGTCACATAATAGGCAAAACACAAAATCTACAGAACAAAACATAGATATAGATATAGATATAGATATAGATATATAGATATATATATAAAGCAGCAATGGAAAAAGGCCAAGTAACATATAAAGGTAGACCTATCAGAATTACACCAGACTTCTCAACAGAAACTATGAAAGCCAGAAGGGCCTGGGTAGATTGACACGAAAATTTTAAAGGACCACAGATGCCAGCCCAGAATACTATACTCAGCTAAGTTTTCAATCAGCATAGATGGAGAAAACAAAATATTCCATGACAAAACTAATATTAAACAATATCTACACAGCAACCCAGCCTCCCTGAAGACACTAAAAGGAAAACTCCAATTCAATGAAAACAACTATACCCAAGAAAACATAGGATACAGAAAACTTTATAACAAACAATTAAAAGAAAACAAGCACTGTAACATAATAACACCACCAACTCCACAATGAAAGAAACTAACATTCATGAGTCACTATTATCTATCAACATCAACAGACTCAACTCTCCAATAAAAGACACAGACTAACAGAATGGTTGCAGAAATAGAATCCAACATTCTGCTGCATCCAAGAAACAAACCTCTACAACAAAGAAAAATACTACATTAGAGTAAAGGGCTGGAAAAATGTTTTCCTTTCCTTTTATTTTTTTTTCTAAAGAAAATGGACCCAGAAAATGGACTTTCGACCAAAATTAATCAAAAAGATGAGGAGGGGCACTTCATCCTCATCAAAGAAAAAAATCCACGAGTAAAACATCACAATTTTGAACATCTATGTCCTCCAAATGAAAGCACTTACTTTTGAAGTTTTAACAATTGAAACATTGTTAAAACTTAAATCACCCATTGATCCCAACACCTTAATAGTGGGAGACTTCAACACTTCACTCTCACCAAGGGACAGATCATCTAGACAGAAGCTATATAGGGAAATAATGACACTAACAGATGTCATAAATATAAATCACCTGTTTACAGAACTTTACACCCAAACTCAAAAGAGTATACCTTCTTTTCAGCAACTCATGTAACTTTCTCAAATATTGAACATTATTGTCTGTCACAAAGCAAGCCTCAATAGATATAAGAAGATCAAAATAATCCCTTGTATCCTATCAGACCACCCTGGCCTAAAACTAGTTTTCAACAACAACAGAAATAACAAAAAGCCTACATACACATGGAAACTCAACAACTCTCTACTCATTGACAGGTTGGTCACAGAAGATATGAAAAAAGAAATTAGAGACTTCCAAAAATTCAGTGAAAATGAAAGCACAACTTACCCAACCTTATGGGACACAATGAAAGCATTGCTAAAATAAAAGCACTAAATGCCTCCAGAATGAAGTTGGAGATATCTCATACAAGCAACTTAATGGCACACCTGAAAGACCTAGAAAAAAAAAAAAAAAGCAGAAACGCCCAAGACGAGTAGATGATTGGAAATAACCAAATTCAGAGCTGAAATCAATGAGTTAGAAACAAAGAAAACAATTCAAAGAATCAGTGAGACCAAGAGCTGGTTCTTTGAGAAAATCAACATGATAGACAAACACTTAGCTAAACTAAATAAAAGGCAGAAAGTAACTATCCAAACCAGAAAATTCAGAAACAAAAAGGAGGACATAACAACAGACTCTGAGAAAATCCAAAGAATCAATAGGTCTTACCTCAAATGCTTATATGTCATAAAAATTGGAAAAATCAAGGTGAAATGGACAGTTTTCTTGATAGATTCCATTTACCAAAATTAAATTAAGATCAGGTAAATAGATTGAATAATCCTTTATCCCCCAAGGAAATAGAAGCAGTCGTCAACAGTCTCCCTTCCAAATAAAGCCCCGAGACAGATTATTTCAGTGCAAAATTTTACCAGACCTTCAAAGCAGAGCTAACTCCAATTCTGTTTAAACATTTCCACAAAATAGAAACAGAAGGAACATTACCAAACTAAATCTATAAAGCCACAGTCACCTTGATACCTAAACCACACAAAGGCCCAACAAAAAGAGGGAACTTCAGACATACTCTCTTATGAATTTTAATGGAAAAATACTCAATAAAATAGTTGCTAACTTAATCCAAGAACATATCAAAGATATCATCCTCCTTGATAAAGTAGGCTTCATCCCATGCATGCAGGGATGGTTCATTATAGGGCAATCCATCAATATAATCCACCACATAAACAAACTGAAGGAGAAGAACCACATGATCATCTCCTTAGATGCTGAAAAAGCATTTGAAAAAAAAAATCCAACATCCATTCATGTTTAAATTTTTGCAGAGATCAGGCAAAAATGTACACCAAGCCTATACCCAACATCAAACTAAACGGAGAGAAACTTAAATCAATCCCACTGAAATCAGGGACAAGGCAAGGCTGACAACTCTCTCCTTATCTCTTCAAATAGTACTTGAAGTCCTAGCCAGAGCAATAAGACAACTAAAGGAGATCAAGGGGATACAAATAGGAAAGGAAGAAGTAAAAGTACCAGTATTTGCAGATGATATGATACTACACATGAGAGACTCCAAGAATTCAACCAGAGAACTCCTTCAGCTGAAAAATACCTACAGCAAAGTGGATGGATACAAAATTAACTCAAAAAATTCAGTAGCCCTCCTATGTACAAAAGACAAAAGAGCTGAGAAAAAAAATTAGGGAATCAACACCCTTCCCAAAAGCCACTAATAACATAAAGTACCCACACTCATATTTTTGAGAAAACATGTATTGAGGTCATCTGTGAGATTGGATCATTTGGGGTACTTGTCCTTTTTGGTATCTTGTCCTCTTGCTATGCAAAATATATAAACTTTCAAAGATATTAAATAATTTGTACTAATATATGTATGGGCTGTGCATTGAGCACAGTTCAGTAAAAAAAAAAAATTAGTCTTTACTCTCTGTTCTAGCCGGTAAGGAACCAAACTGTAATATTAGTTTTTATCTATACCATTTAAATTATGGCATAAGTCCTGAGGATTTTGTAGCCAATGATATTGGGCATGTTTAGCTAAGTCCTGGCTAGAGACATTCTCATGTCTCAGTCAGTCTCAGAGCTGTTGCCATGTACAGATATCATCAAACATGAGCTGTCCTGTTTGCTCTTCTTGATTTCTTTCCTCTTCTCTGTACCGTGATTTTCAGGAGCGCTCCTGCTGTCAAATGATTTCTAACAGTTTGGTTGGAATACATAGCATTTTGTTTCCTGTAGAGACCAAAACATGTTCTCCTCCCTAAAGCGCCACATTTCTTGTTTTTGATTTTTGAATTTGCACCTTTACACGCTGATCTAATTAAGGAGTCCTTTCTAAAACCCAGTGCTCCTTAGCAGGTGTGCTACTTGTCTCATTTCAGAATTTTGAAATCAATAAATCATTATTTAATCTATTTGAGGGAGATATTATATTATAGAACCACCATTTTAAAATTGTTAGATTCTATCATAATTGTTTGACCCATAAGTTATATCTGTAACAGTTTACATGTCATATTGCCTAAAATATTATTGTATTCCAGTGGATAAACATGCTGAAATGCCATCACCCCCAGTTTGCTAAGGCATCTCCAAGACAGTCACAATTTCTAACAAATGTGTAACCTTAGATTCATGCTCTCCGTTATTTAAGGCACAAGCCCCCTGGAATTTTCTATGTGAACTTATGTCATGGTGCATATATTTCAGTTCTGCAAACTCTGCAAAATTAAATACACAGCCATTGTATGAACTTGTTCTAATGCAACATGAAACAGAACCTGAATTTCTATTTTAGCATATAAACCCTCATCCAGTAATTGAACCTAGACAGTACATACAAAGTATCCATTCTGAAATACTGGCCTAGAGCAGAATTCTGTATACCCAGCATCTGAATGGGCTGCCATTTTGCAATATCTTCAGGTATTTGTATACTTATCTCATGTGGAATTGCCCCTTTTGGTATTATTGTAAGTTCCAATTTTGATTTATCTAAAGGCTCTCTATTTTGATTCAAAATTTTTTTCCAATGTCTAGTCTATGTCTTTTAACTTTGCATATATTTTCTCAATCTCTTCACTCTCCAAGTCAATTTTATCCTGATCTCTCCCAAAGAGAATATGAAAAACCGCAATTGTCACTGAAAAAAATATTCATATGCTAAGAGAAACAATCTCAAATGAATCCAGAAACAGTAAATCACTGTGTCTTCCTCTATTGTCAACATAGCACATACTTTCTTAGACCCAGCTTCCCTTCTAGACTTTAGCAGTTCAGATCCTTGAGGCTTCTTTGTCTTTAACTCCTGTTTCCAGGGAGAAGCTATTTTTCTGCCCTCCCCCTCCCCACTAGATCCTGACCTCTTCCACAGTCTAGGAAGTAATTCTATCTGCAAGTTTTGTTTCTCTGGCCTATAGGAATCAGACCAGCAAGAGTCCCTTCTCAAAGGGATTTAGCTTCTTGCCCTAGCTAGGAAAGTCTGGCTTTGTGAAGCTTGCTTGTGATAAAGGGCCACTCTTTCTATTTATTTATTCATTTATTTATCTATCTATCTATCTATCTATCTATCTATCTATCTATCTATCTATCTATCTATCTATTTATTTATTTATTTATTATCTAGCTATTTATTTATTTATTTTAGTAAGGTCTTCTTTTTTTTAAAGAAAGCATTTAATTTATTTTTTATTTATTTTTTATTTAATTTTAGTTTTTTCTTATCAGTTACATTTTATTAACTCTGTATCCCAGCCGTGTCCCGATCCCTCATTCCCTCCCAGTCCCTCCCTCCCTCCCTCATCTCCACCGTGCCCCTTGCCAAGTCTACTAATAGGGGGGACCTCCTCCCCATTCATCTGATCCTGTTTTATCAGGTATCTTCAGGACTGGCTGCAAAGCTCTCCTCTATGGCCTAACAGGACTGCTCCTCCCTTGGGGGGTGGGGAGGTCAAAGAGCCAATCATTGTAGTAAGGTCTTCTTAAGAAGACTGCTTTGTATGGTTTGGAACAGTTTAGGGTTTTGTTGTTGTTGTTTGTTGGTTTGTTTTACAGATGCCTAGAGGCCTTGCTGCTCTGTGGTAGTTCTGATCAGAAAACTGTGAGCTCCTGCCTAAGAAACTGTAGTTGCTCTCTTAATGACTAGAACTAAGAAACTGCTTTCTGTTTAAGTGTATATTCTACATAAGTTCTGGCTAGATTTATTAGAGTTAGTTTTATAAAATTATGTTTCTTTCTTAACCCAGCTTTCACACAAATAATTGAGACTATTATATTATTTTTAACAAGCTTCACAGCACAAGAACTGAATAGTTATTAATCTATTCTTAACCTTCTAAGCTGATTTGGCTTCCTCCCAATGAACATCACAGAGATACTTCCACTTTTATAGCTTTTCTGTTTTAGCACCTCTCCTGATCTCATCTGGACCTCTGCCAGGGCTCCATCTTCTACTGCCTCTTTTAACTCTTCCTAACCTGGCTGGCAGGAAGTCCAGCCATATTTTCAACCCTACTGAGTGAGTGTCTGTAAGCTGCTTTATTGGCATATCAGGGGACGATTTGCATAACAGTATCAACAAAATATTGAAACAGAAGATTTTCAGAACAAGGATTGAGACCAGATATCGGGGTGGTAGAGAAATCAATATTTGAATTACACAATAACTTTATCTCTACACTTGCACCTAAGGCTCAGGAAAATTGGAAGTTGGGGTAAAGAAATGCTAAGAGCCTAAGGAGCCACAAGTTTATGTAAAAAAATGTGTCTCTTAGAAATGACAGTGAAACTTCTCCCGTAATGCTTTAACAACATGGCTACTTACATGAACCCTGAAACAGTATAACACCAAAAAGCATGCTAACATAAAAGTAAAACATCTCAGAGGTTTTACACTTCCTTAAATAAACCTAGTAATTAAGGAAAGCTGAGTGCGGGAGAATTAGTCATCCCTGAAGATGAGCACCCTAACTGAATAGCCAATAGAATAGTCAGCCTTAAGATCATGCACATACAAGCCAGAATAAAAGGACTGAGAAGGCTATATATTTGGTCATATGTGCATACACACAAACACACATACATGCACACACACATACGCTAATTAAAAGTAAACTTGAAAAAAGGAGGCAATTAGAAAAAAAAAAACAGGTATCTAAAAACAACCAACAAGGAGGAATACATTAGAAGAACTGGAAGGAATATATATTAAATAATATAATTTTAATTAAAAAATAATTAATCTAAAACATCAGTTTGGTATGATGTACTGGCAGAACATCAACTATTTCTATTTCTATATCTGTATCTCATCATTTTCTCTTGTGCCGTTTTAAATCTCAGGTTGTTTATTCAGAAAAATTGTAGAATTAACAGTTCATACAAAAGATGCACACACACAAACGTGAGCACGCACACACACACACATACACACAATGTATCACTGAAATTTGCCAAGCAGAAGACTATATCAGCTACATTTAACAAGTACACTAATACGTTCACAGAACACAAATGAATCTAAGGATACTAATACAATTCTGTTGTTAGGAAATCCCTGTTTCTACTGCACTATAGTTGTAAATGTAAAGACCTCAGGTACAAACAGTGCACTTATCTAAATACTGTTAAAATAATAGAAAAAAGATAAACTCTTACAATTATATTCATGATACTGTAGTTGAATATAACCAAAAAATGTTGTGCAGAGTCATATAGAGCTCTGAGTCTATTTTACAAGCTAATATATGATGGGATATAATAACTTATTGTTAGAAAAATGATTGCTACAAGCTTGAGATCTGCCTAGTCTCTATAACATGTTCTAGAAGAATGAGGAATACACAATAAAATACTGTAACAAGTAGAAATAAATATATTAATTTAAAATATTTACCTATTAATTCAAGCAAGTAAATTACCTTATATATATTAATTTAAAATATTTGCACTGTAAAGCATTCAGTTAATGTGTGCATTGCTAATACCAAGATATGCTGATATTTTTATCCATGGCTTCTAAATATTGACTTTATCTTTGTTCCTAAAACAAAGTTTATTAAAAATTAAAAATAGAACTGATATGTGCAGGAATGGCCTATCATGATGACAATAATACCATTTTGCATTTATGACACATTTGCCATGGCTGACTCTGCCTTTGGCAGAAACCTTAATAGGCTGTTTACTAATAGCACTGTAGAGGAACAGGGTTTCCATAGCAACAAATGAGCAATACCAGCAATACCAATTCATTAATCGCCTCTACATTATCATTGTACAGTTTTCTGTAAAGCAAAGCTTTGTAGTTTGATAATTGCAAGTCTAGAATGATTGCATTTATGAGCTGATTAGCATAAACACTTAAGATGAAAAATGCCAATATTGAAATGGTGAGTGCATTATAAACTAGCTAGGGCTATATAATAAACGTGATTGTGTGTAGAGCTGTAAAATTGTACTTTGGTAGTAGCATTTGGAAGTGGTTATTTGATAGGTCTGTTTCCTGGAAGGTCTTTTACCAGCGACCTACATTCACACCATACCAAACAATTGATATGATAATTCATTTGGAAATTCGCATTTAGAAGGTCTCCCTACAAAGTGCAGCCTTG
This sequence comes from Psammomys obesus, assembly GCF_907164565.1. Taxonomy (NCBI): domain Eukaryota; kingdom Metazoa; phylum Chordata; class Mammalia; order Rodentia; family Muridae; genus Psammomys; species Psammomys obesus. The sequence goes on from NW_026596069.1 coordinate 17,256,588, forward strand.
CTTGTTAGTAGAAGCTGAGTGAGTGATGCTTGTCTTCTGATTTTAATGTCCCTTGTAGATACACATGTTTGAAAACTGGATTCCTAACTAGCAATACCATTTAGGAAGGATGTAGAACCTTTAGGAGATACACATCCTATGGAAGAAGCGGTCCTTAGAGATAAGTTTTTCTAATATCCTGGCCTGAATTTCTGGTTACTTACATTGTACATGTAAGTACAATATAGTTACTCAGCCTCCTGCTTCTCCACGATGGTGTCCATGACTGCTGCCTGGCCCCTGGAAAACCAGACTCTTTCTAAAACTGTAACCCAAGGAAAATCTTTCTCTCCTAAGTTGGTTTTGTCAGGATAAGTTAACACAGCAATGAGAACTGAGAAAAAAGTGACTTCTGATTCGCAAACACTTGCTGCACTCAAAGTATTTATGTCATAGTCTTGTCTTTCCTTGACTGTCTCCAGTTATTGTTTCCTTAAGTATTTTGCACTTTCACTGCACTTAGGAAGCCGATTTTAGAGGCATAATGAATGTCCCAGGAGTGGTATAACTGGATCTATTTCTAATTCTTTGAGAATGCACCAGACTGATTTCCAAAGTGGTTGTACAAGGTTGCATTCCCACCAGCAATGGAAGAGGGTTCCCCTTGCTCCAAAACCTGTCCTGCATGTGTTGTCACTGGAGCCTTTGATATTAGCCATTCCAATGAGTGTGAGATGGAATCTCAGGGTTGTTTTGATTTGCATTTCCCAGATGACTAAGGACTTTGAGCATTCCTTTAAATGTTTCTCTGTCTTTCGATAGTCCTCCTTTGAGGATGATCTGTTTAGTTCTGTACCTCATTTCTTTTTTAAATTGGATTACTTGATTTGTTGATGTTTAACTTAGTGAGTTCTTTATATATACAGGATATTAGCCTTCTGTTAGGTGTAGAGTTGGTGAATAACTTTTCCCCATCTGTAGGCTGTTGTTTTCTTCTGATGACAGTGTCCTTTGCTTTATAGAACCTTTTCAGTTTCTTGTGGTCCCATTTACTGATTGTTGTCCTTAGAGCCTCTGCTGTTGGTGTTCTGTTCAGGAAGTTGTCTCCTGTGCCAATGAGGTCAAGGGTCTTCCCTAATTTTTCCTCTAACAGGTTTAGTGTATCTGGTTTAATGTTGAGGTCTTTGATTCACTTGGACTTTAGTTTTTTTCAGGGTAATAAATATGCATCTATTTGCATTTTTCTACATGTAGACATCCAGTTAGAACAGGATCATTTGTTGAAGATGCTGAATTTTTCCACTGTATTTCTATTTATTTATTTATTTATTTTGGTAAAAAATCAAGTATCTGTAAGTATATGGTTTTATTTCTGGGTATTTGATTTGATTCCATTCATCCACCAGTCTGTTTCTATGCCAGTACCATGTTGCTTTATTACTGTTGCTTCATTGTACAGCTTGAGATCAGGGATAGAGATACCTCCAAGGAGATCATTTATTGCATAGGATTGTTTTAGCTATTCTGAGTTTTTGTTTTTCTGCATGAGATTGAGAATTGTTCTTTCAAGGTCTGTAAAGAATTGTGTTGGTATTTTGATAGGAATTGCATTGAATCTGTAGATTACCTTTGGTAGGATGGCCATTTTCACTATGTTAATCTTATTGATCATTGAGCATGGGAGATCTTTCCATCCTATGATATCTTCTTCAATTTCCTTCTTCAGAGACTTGCAGGGTTTTTGTTGTTGTTTTTGTTATTTTGTTTTCAAACAGGTCTTTCACTTGCTTGGCTCAAGTCATACCAAGGTACTTTATGTTATTGTGAAAGTTGCTGTTTCTCTAATTTCTTTCCCAGATCATTATCTTTTGTATTCAGGAGGGCTTCAGATATTTTTAATTAATTTGTATCCAGCCACTATGCTGAAATTTTTAATCAGCTGAAGGAGTTATATGGTAGAATTTTGGAGGTCACTCATGTATACTATCATATCATGTGCAAATAGTGATACTTTGATTTCTTCCTTTCTGAATTGTATCTCCTTGAACTCCTTTAGTTGTCTTATTGCTTTAGCTAGGAATTCAAGTACAATGTTGAAGAGCCAAAGAGAGAGTGGGCAACCTTACCTTGTCCTTGATTTCAGTGGGATCGATTTAAGTTTCTCTCCATTTAGTTTCATGTTGGCTATAGGCTTATTGTATATTGCTTTTACTATGTTTAGGTATGTGCCTTATATCCCTGATTTTAAACGTAAACAGGTGAACAGGTGTTGGATTTTGTCAAATGCGTTTTTGAATACTAAGATATTTGTTTAGTTAATTTTTTGATCAGTGGTACCACCAGGAAAGAAAGAAAGAAAGACAGAAAGAAAGAAAGACAGACAGAAAGAAAGAAAGAAAGAAAGGAAGGAAGGAAGAAAGAAAGGAAGAAAGAAAGAAAGAAAGGAAGAAAGAGAAGAAAAGTAAGGTAATCAGCAAAGACAGATTGCGTCTAGCACTAACTCATGGATCTTTTCATAGTTTATGATAATGAGAGTCAATGAATTTAATGCCAAAATGTGCAAACAATACCCACATAAGCAATCATAAATTTAGCTTTAAGTGTTTCTGTACATCAATTACTAGGGATGTAGTTTATATATTGATACATTTACTCTAAGACTTTATCCAAATGCAATAAATAACTTTCTCAAAGTATTTTATTATACTGTTTTATTAATAAAATGTGTTTCAAGACAACTCTAGAACTTAAACTCTGTAGGTGCATGTATTTATGTTTTGTGTGTATAGAACATATGTTTCAATGACTCTAACTGTACTGAAAACTTTTTTTTGTAAGTAAACAAAATCAGCAATAATTCCTTTCACAGAAAAGCATTCATATAACTAGTTATCTTCTTATTAACTTCAGATTTTCATTTCCATGGATTTATTGATAAATAAGCTAACATAAAAATTGAAATATTTGTCATATCATAGAGCATAATGTCAAGTGTTAGACAATCCCCTGTAAATAACAATTAAATTTCTTGCTGTTTCTATGACAAATATGTCCCATCTAGTATACAGTACATTATTTTTGGTATATTAGAAAATGTAATGCAAACATTAGATCAAACTCAAGAACTAAGATACTAAAATGTTAAGTGCAAATATAAATATCAAATAAGCCAAATGTTCATAAAAATTGTTTTTGAACTCATCTTGATGTGTGTGTGGTTTTGCTAGAGCCAAAATTCACGGTTTGGTCTTTGCTGGAAAATTTCCACACTTCTCATACTCTTGAATGAGAGACTGGCACAGATTTGACTGAAGTTTATAAGGAAAATATATCATATAAATTTGAATGAGTGGGTGAGTACATTTGTTTTAGAAAAATATAACAAGATTTAGATTTACTAAATATATTTTCAAACTGAGTTTAATTTATGCAATATTTCCTTAGAAATGATTGCAGAATCAAAAATTTATAAATTTATATATTTAAATTTATATCAATACAGCATATGGATATAGAAACATTTGAAATTTTACATTGTAATTTCAGTGAAATTTTCTGCTTTTACAAGATTATTTCAGAGAAATATTTCTTTAGTTCTCTAAATAGTTAAATCATGCCTTTTAGTGATGACAAGCTAAAATTTGGTCATAGTATGAAACAGTTTACATGGTTTTATTTTTTCTGTTTAGTGAGGCTATTTAGTTATGGTATTAGCTATGATATTGTAAAACTGAAATTGTTTTAATGCAATTAAATTATATGATGCAAGCTATTGGTTACTGTTTTAGATGTGAATTAATAGTGCGAGGTATTATAGGTGTTGTATTATCACCTACATGACTTGTAGCAACCTAATTATCAAACTACAAAAGAATGTTTTTCCTTTTAAAAGAATGATAAAACAGGGTCAAATGAAAGGGGAGAAGGTCCTCCCCTATCAGTGGACTTGGAAAGGAGCAGGGAGGAGACCAGGGAGGGAGTTGGGGAGGGGGAGGGAATGAGGGAGCGGGATACAGCTGGGACACAGAGTTAACAAATAGTAACTAAAAAGAAAAATAAAAATTAAAAAAAAAGTAAAAAAAAAAAAAGAATGTGCCTAATGTCTAGAAATTCCTCTTTTTTTGCCTTGTTTGTTTTATTTTTTTTTAGTATAACTATTAGTTATGTAATATTTCCCATTCTCCTTTGAATGTGTAAATCCGTAATTTTCATCATTTAACTTAATGCTTAGATGTGTAACTTTTATGATTTGTTTTAATTATGTGTGTATGTCATTGTCTATTATGTGCACCACATAGAGCCATCAGACCTGTTGGCCAGAAAAGACCATTAGATCTCCTAGTACAAAAATTTTAGGTGATTGTAAGCTGCCAATGTCAGTGTTGAGAACAGAACCCCAATCCTCTACAATAACAGTAAATAATCTTAACAACTGATCCATCTTTCCAGCCTTAGACATGGATTTTTTTAGAGGTTCATAGTCATAATGAAGTGTTTCCTTCTATTCCACCTTCTTTGTTGTTTTATCATCAATATATACTGTATTTCATCATTTACATTATAATTTCCTGGTTTCTTTTGTGTTCTATTTTAACCCAATGGTTGTTAAGGAGTATAATATTTAGTTGTCATAGACTGGGTAATTTTGGATTTCAGTTCAAGACCACTGTGGATGTAATGCACATTTGTTGACAACATGTGCTGCCAAAGATGTGGATAAATTATCTGCTATTAATGTTGCATGTTTATTTATAAATTCAATTTTGATTTTTTTCAACTAATATTGTTGGTCTCCTATTTGAAAGTTGATTTATGACTGTCATACCCATTCATTTCAGATCGAATGAGCCTTGTATCATTCAATAATGCTTTGTTTCTTATAGCATTATTTTTTTAAATCTTCCTTGTTCCTTATCAGTAGCATCATCCCATATGCTTCTTGTTGGCTGATTCCATGAAATGTGTGTTTCTAGTCTTTCACTTTGAACATTTTTTTTGCATTATTTGACACAGAAAAAAAAATCACTTCTAGAAAGAATCTTGGAGGAGCAATTGTAGGTATATGTTTGCGTGTTTAAACAATTGTTGCTAATATTTACCTTCTAATTCGACAATTTGACCCATTTATATTGAACCTAATTTCTGATAAAGACTAACTTCTACCAATTACTTTATTAAATACTTTGAAATTTACTATGCTTTAATGAATCTTTGTCAGAAGAAATGATTATTGTATGATTTAGAGATGGAAGCATTCATAATTTTTGGAGATTTGGTACTCTTCTTCATTTCCATGACTATTTCCTCCTTAGAATAATTTTTCCCCATTCCATAAAAATTAAGTCACTTAACACACAGAAGACAAATCTTAAAAATGTATTTTGAACTCTTTAACTCCAAGTGCTAGCACTGTCAGTTACCTGCGGATGTCATAAAAGGCTCGTTTTATTATAAAACTTTGATTAAATTACATTTATTGAAACATATGACAGACTCCCAAATATTTCCCAGATCCATTAAGCAACAGTTCTGCACAGTAGCATATTCAGAAAAGAATGAGTAGCTTTCTAATTTATCATATAAATTCCATAGGTAAGATGGGTTTCAAATCTTAAAGTATATTGAATAACATGAACCTAATATTTACCTGCTTACTTCATATAAGTAAATTGCTCAGTCATAAGTGAACTATTAATATTATTAGGAAACAAAATATAGAGATAAGTTGAAAGCAAAAAGTTACATGAATAAATGGTTCTAAATGTTTTGCCATCAAGATCCAAATCAACTAGACTTTTCATCACTGTTTAATGAACTTTCTTAATAACCTTTTTCAAAAGTTAAGCAATTCAAAGACTATATATATATATTTCAATATGATAACCATTGAAGAGCTAAACCATTTAAATCTCTTGAATTCTGTATTTCAAAGTAAGAAGTATCAAACTCATGAAAGAAGATGCAAATATGCATATAATTTCCATGTTTTCAATTTTAAACTCAATCAAGCCATCTGTGATCTCAAATTCATTTTTAGTATTCTTGTTTACTCTTGATAACTAGTCACCCACCAGAAAGGGATTCATTTTAGAAAATAGTTGTTTGTGCCTTTCCACTCCATTCATACATATTTTAATAGTAGAAACTCAGTGTTTGGATCTTCATGAACTTAAAGAGTAAGTTTATAGACCTGTGCATCTTGAAACGAAATTCATAATGTTATCTTCACAAATTCAAATCTAACGGATGTATTCGGTTCGAACAAATAAGATTTAATGTGTTTCATCCAAATAACTACTTTACCCATTTAGTACATGAAACTCTGATGGCCAGTAGGCACTTTTACTGGCTGGTTCCTGGAATTCTTTCTCTGGTAAACGTAACACAGCAATGCAGAGATGTGGGGAAGAGGATTCTGAGGAAGAATGATGTACTCTCACAGAAATCCTGACATGACAAACTTTAGAGTTGAAAAAAGAAAGGCACCAATGATTTGTGTCACCTGTTTATTTGTCTTTTGGTTTTAATTTTCTGAAACCAATTTAAACTGAAAAAAGGATAGCTCATTTCTACCTTACAGCTTATGCTGATTTGGTGTATAAAAGCCAGGAGCTCACTGCATCTTATTTTTTCCTTATTTATTTATTTATTTATTTATTTATTTATTTATTTATTTATTTA
>NW_026596069.1:17263257-17283307 GCF_907164565.1 Psammomys obesus
TTATTTATTTATTTATTTATTTATTTATTTATTTATTTATTTATTTATCTATCTATCTATCTATCTATTTATTTATTACTAAAATTTATTTCTTTTCTATCCTGGCAGTAGCTCCCTCAATTGTCTCCTCCCTGCCCCACCCACCTTCCCTCTTCTTCTCCTATGTCCCTCCCCTCATCCACTGACAGGGGAGGACTTCCTCCCCTTCTATAGGATCCTTGCCTATCAGATCTTATCAGGGCTGGCTACATCATCTTCCTTTGTGGCCTGACATGGCTGCACTTTCCAAGGGAAGGAGAACAAACAGCTGGCCACTGAGTTCATGTCAGAGATAGTCCCTAATCCCCTTACTAGGAAACCCATTTGGAAACTGAGAAGCCTATGGGTTTCATCTGAGTACGGGGGGGTAGGTCCTCTCCATGCATGGTCCTTGATTGGATTATTGGTATCTGCAGGCCTCCCTGGGCCTAAGGTTTTGTGTCTCTTTGTCTTCTTGTGGATCTGATGTCCCCTCCAGGTCTTTCTTTCTCCCTCTATGTCCCTCAACTAAAGGAAGAATAAAGAAATTGCGATACATTTACACAATGGAATACTACTCAGCAATTAAAAACAAGGAAATCATGAAATTTGCAGGGAAATTGATGGAACTAGAAAAGATCTTCCTGAGTGAGGTAACCCAGAAGTAAAAGACACACATGGTATGTACTCACTTACAAGTGGATATTAGACATATAATATAGGATAAACATACTGAAATCTGTATACCTAAAGAAAGTAAGCAAGAAGGAGGAGGCTGGGTAAGACTTTGAAAGAAAAATGGGAAGGATATTGGAAAAGGGAGAAAACAGGGAAGGAACAGGAGCCTACGACAGAGGGATTCTGAAAGACTCTACCCAGCAGAATATCCAAGCAGTGGCTGAAACGCATAGGCAAATTTGGGCAGAGTGCAGGAAATATTATGGAAGAAGGGGGAGATAGAAAGACTTGGAGGGGAAAGGTGCATTATAAACTATATTCTTTAAGGTTTAGAATTTCTTGAAATAACATTGAAGGTTTTTGTTGTTGTTTTGTTTTGTTTTGTTTTGTTTTGTTTTTTTCCTTTGAGCCATCAGATCTTGGATTTCCTGGTGTACAGACAGCATTTTAATAACTCTCCCAGACTGTCTCTTACTCTTTAAACAACTATTAAATTAGGAACGATATGGTTAAGAATACAGATGAAAGGTTTTAGAGGTGATAATATATTACCAATAATCATGAATCAGGGAATTAGTTCCTCATTCATCTGATTGGTTACCATCAGTTATGATCTGTGGTAATATTTTTCTCTGAAAGTATCTCTTGGATTCAAGGACACTAAGGTTTTGTTAAAACTTATACCAAAATTTATAAAATGCCTTGAGATCACATATGACTATCTACCCTATATGCCATGCACCATGTTTTCACATGCAATCAGCTTTTACAACCTAATTTAGCACATAACTTTAGCTTTAAATTATACACTCTTCCATGCTGCTTACTCTTAATAATATGTTTGTTTATTTCTGGCAATCTCATAACAGGTAAGGTTTGAAAGTAAACCTATATAACAAATATATAATAAATATTGTAAGCAAATTACGGTATAGGTTAATAACAACTGTGTGTGAGGTTTTAGTGCTATTCTTCACAATCTATGAGAGAAACATTTCTCATTCAAAGCACTACAAATAACTAATAACAAACTAATAAAGTGATTACAATGAGAGGTTGGCAGGGAATGAAGGTTTCAAAAGAGAAAAACTTAGCTGTGAAGGTTGTCTACAAGATTGCTTGCTAGCCTCGTACTCCAAACATAGTGTTTAGACTGGGCAGCTCATACTCTGACAGGGTTTTCCATTCTCACTCTTGCTAACATCTTTTACATACAACATAGATATTTATTAGTGAGTATGTTATCGATCTTAGGAAAAGATCATGGAACAAAATAATATTTACTAAATAAAGGATATCCAAGAAGCATAAAAAATAATAAAACGTACAAGATATTCTTTGCTGATGTGTATATTTTGGCAAAAAACCTTTAATAAGAAAAAATACTGCTACAAAATTTAAAACATGATTTTATGTGAAAGAAAGCAACACGTTTGAAAATTTTTTTAATGAGTTCAGTAAAATTGAAAATAAATAAAAACACAATCAAATTATCAGTGTGAGAACATTCTGTTTTAATTTTTGGTATTTTATATTACATTTTACACTTGATAACAATCATGAAGAACATACTCATGTTTAATTCCCTAAATAAATGCATATTTTAGTGTCTTGAAGATTTCTGTGTGTTTCCTACACCAATAACAATCCTCCTTTACCTAGTTAAACTTATATTACTATTTTATGTTATTTAATATTTAATTTTTAAAAATGTATTCATAAAATTATATTTAAACCCACTGAGGTGGTACAAGTTAAAAAATCAGTCTTCACTCAAGATAGGTTGAGTTAGAAGTTCAAAAGCTTAATGATAGGCTGACTACATAGGCATTTGCTTGCCAGTGTGCACTGCATATTGACAAATACAAATGTGTACACACACACACATGCATCCACACACATGAAAAACAAACAATTAAAGAAAAAAAAAACTAGATGCCATGAATTGAAAGAGAATGGAGGTTAGGTGGAGGGATTTGGAGGGAAAAAAAAAGAAGAAAGGGGAAAGATGATATAATTTTTTTTTTTTTATTAAGTAGTAGTAATAATTAGTAAAAAAAAAAAAAAACAAAGGAGAGATGGTTTGAGATTTAAATTTTGCATAGTATGTATGAGAACTAAAAATGCTGTGTACATTGTATATATTATAATTGAAATTCAGTATTACTAATTCCAAGTTTTTAATAAAAATTCCAAATGTTCTAAATGTAATTTCTTTGTCTTACTGGTGTAACAGGAGGCTCGCACACGTGTTGCTGAGTTTCCTATTCTATTGTTTAGCGAGAGTCTCATCACTTGCTTTATTTCATCATTATTTATCATTATCAGATGATTTCACAATACTGTAATAAGCAGCTAAAATTGTATCACCTGGCTCACACTTATAATCATTTTCTGAAGTGTATTTATAAAGATCTTTTCTGTCACGGATACAAAGAAGATTTTACGCGTTTTTGAAATTAGGATTTTTGTTTGTTTGTTTGTTTGTTTTGTTTTGTGTTTTTTATTTTGACTGTGTAATACCTAACAATTCTTTTTTTTTTTTTTTTTTTGTTTGTGTGTGTGTGTGTGTGTGTGTGTGTGTGTGTGTGTAATCTTTTTTTTGGTCTGATTTGTTTTATTTTTAAATTTTTTATTAATTACACTTTATTCATTTTGAATCCCCCCATAAGCCCCTCCCTCCTCCCCTCCGATCCCACCCTCCCTCCCGTTTCTGCATGCATGCCCCTCCCAAGTCCACTGATAGGGGAGGTTCTCCTCTCCTTTCTGATCTTAGTCTATCAGTTCTCGTCAAAAGTGGCTGCATTTCTTGACTTGTGACTCATACACGCTTTACTGTGATGGCTTCTGAATGAGTAATGCTTCAAGTGCTTAAAGCAGTCACGCATTCCAGCTATTGTTAGTGATACTGTATTTTATTTTTTAAAAAAAAAATATTCCTGAGTGAGGTATCCCAGAAGCAGAAAGAAACACTGTATATACTCACTCATAAGTGGATATAAGACATATAATATAGGATGATCATATTAAAATCTGTACACCTAAAAAGCTGAGCAAGAAGGAGGACCCTGGGTAAGATGATGAATATTCATTCAGAAAGGTAAACAGGATAGACATCAAAAGAAGGAGAAAACAGAGAAAAGGACAGGAGCCTACTGTAGAGGTCTCTGAAAGACTCTACCCAGGAGGTTATTGAAGCAGATACTGAGTCAAACTTTGGGAAGAGTGCAGAGAATCTTATGAAACAAGAGGAGATAAAAAGACCTGAGGAGCTTGAGATCAGGGATGGAAATACCTCTAGAAGAACTTTTATCATAAAGGATTGTTTTAGCAATTCTGGGTTTTTTGTTATTCCATATGAAGTTGAGAATTTTTCTTTCAAGGTTTGTAAAGAATTGTGTTGGTAGTTTGATGGGAATTGCACTGAATCTGTAGATGGCCATTTTTACTATATTAATCTTGCCAAGCCATGAACATGGAAGATCTTTCCATTGTCTCATATCTTCTTCTAATTCTTTCTTCAGAGACTTAATTTTTTTTTTTCATACAAGTCTTTGACTTGCTTGGTTATGGACACACCAAGATACTTTATGTCTTTTGGGGCTATTGTGAAGGGTGTTGTTTCCCTAATTTCTTTCTCAGCCCTTTTGTCTTTTATATTCAGGAGGGCTACTGATTTTTTTTCTTTTTAGTTAATTTTGTATTCAGCCACTTTGTTGAAGATGTTTATCAGCTATATGAGTTCCCTGGTAGAATTTTGGGTGTCACTCAGCTATATTTTCATACTAGCATAGAAACATACTGGTGGATCAATGGAACCGAATAGAAGACACATAAAAAACCCCACACACTTATGAACACCTGATTGTTGACAAAGATGCCAAAAACATACGATGGAAAAAAGATAGCATCTTCAACAAATGGTGCTGCTCTAACTGGATGTCTACATGTACAAAAATGCAAATAGATCCATATTTATCATCCTGCACAAAACTAAAGTCCAAGTGGGTCAAAGACCTCAACATAAAACCAGATACATTAAATTGGTTAGAAGAAGAAGTGGTGAAGAACCTTGAACTCATTGGTACAGGAGACAACTTCCTGAAGAGAACACCAACAGCACAGCCTCTAAGAGCAACAATCAATAAATGAGACCTCATGAAGCTGAAAAGCTTCTGTAAAGCAAAGGATACTGTCACCAAAACAAAACGACTGCCTACAGATTGGGAAAGAATCTTCACCAACCCTCCATCTGACAGAGGTCTAATATCCAGTATATATAAAGAATTAAAGAAGTTGAAAAGCAGTGAATTGAGTGATCCAATTAAAAACTGAGGAACAGAGCTAAACAGAGAATTTTCGATACAGGAATATCAGAGAAGACCCCTGTGCCCAAATATATTTGGACCTTGTGGGGCTCTTGTTCCCTCTAGGTCATACTAATTTCTCCTTCCTTCATATGATTTCCTACACTGTGCTGAAGGCTTGGTTATGGGTCTTAGTATCTGCTTTGATACATTGCTATGTAGAGTCTTTCAGGTGGCTTCTGTGGTAGGCTCCTGTCCTGTTACTTGTTTTACAAATACCTTATCATATGCTTTCTCTTTCCCAATAAGTCCCAGAATTCTACCTTCCTTTCAATATTCAATATTTCTAATTCTCTCTTATAAAATAAGAAAAAGAACCAAATACAATTTCAGAGAGAATTGCTCAACCATTTTTATTACTGTAGAACTCAGAAGAATCTGATGAATGGATAATAAAAATGTGGTACATGTACACAATTAAATGTTATTAATATTCATTTCTTAAGCAAAATAAAAACTTCAGGAAATGTGTCACCGACCAGCAGTAACACCTGAATACCACCTGAGAGAGGCCTGGGGAGAGAGAGACAGGGCGACACAGAGAAGGACACCAAGTCTACACGCTGATCAAAGTGTTGATTTAATGGACGTCAGGTTAATACTTAAGTAGGTAAAAAGTACAAGCAGTTTCTCACGTAGGAGCTTTACTTGGTCAAAACATAGGAGAGCTCACTCAAGGTTACACAGAGCTTGCTCTATGGTTACTATGATTGCAAAGAGTTTCTCAGGGTCAGATCTGTCTGGTGTGGGACACCAATGTCAGTTTATGAGAGACTAGACTTTGGAAAATAGCCAAGAGGCCGAATTCTACTGCTCAGATGCCATTAACTCCAAATTTGCCATTAACTCCAACAAGGCTGCCACAGAAATGGATGGAGATACAGACATCCTGAATGTATTAAGCCAAATTCACAAGATAAATATTGTATTTTTTTCTAATATGCAGATGTTAGTTGTAAAGCTTAGGTATGCATCTTTTTACCTTAATAACTGCATAACTTAGGTATCTAGTAAAGCCTGTTGGGTCTTCTAAATGACAGGAAACATGATGTAGTGGTTAACAATGAATATGATGTAATGGGGAGGGCAATGGGAGGAAAGGTAGAGAGTGTCAAATGGGAGCACTTCCTTGACATCCCTATGAAATGTCATATGTAAGCCTACTCTTGTAGAAACCTCCTAGTATGTGTACATACATGAAAGGACAAAAAGATTTTAAATGATTTGTTGTAATGTATTTCTAGTATTATACACTCAAATGCCACGTAAATTACACAGTTTCTGCTTAAATAAACACTACTCATAACCTGCTTAATTGTACAGCATTATTTATGGGTTCCCAACATAATTAAGTTAGTAAATAATCTTAGTGTAAGGCGATAATTATATACTTGAAAAGAATTTTCCAGCATGGTATTTTATGCTCCACGATATCATGCAATGTTGTATGATAGCAATAATATTTATTACTTTGATTTCTTATTGTGTATGGATTTTAATTTTCATTGGATTAAGACTTTTCATTCATAATTAGAAATCATATTTTATTAGAAAAAAATGAGCTTACAAATACTAAATATCTTTTTTTTGTTTTGTTTTGTTTTGTTTTGTTTGGTGCTGCCAATCTTTGTTTTTCTGATAAATATTTTTTTCTTTATTAATTACACTTTATTCACTTTGTATCCCCCCTGTGGTTCTCTCCCTCCTCCCATCCTAATACCTCCCTTCCTCCACCCTCTGCATGCATGCCCCTCCCCAAGTCCACTGATAGAGCAGGACTTCTTTTTCTTCCTTCTGATCCTAGTCAATAAGGTCTCATCAGGAGTGGCTGCATTGTCTTCTTCTGTGGCCTGGTAATGTTGCTTCCCCCTCAGGGGGAGGTAATTAAAGAGCAGGCCAATCAGTTCATTTCAGAGACAGTTCCTGTTCCTATTACAATGGAACCCACTTGGATACTGAACTGCCATGGGCTACATCTGTGCAGGGGTCTTAGGTTATTTCCATGCATAGTCCTTGGTTGGAATATCAGTCTCAGGAAAGGCCCCTGTGCTCAGAGTTTTTTGGTTCTGTTGCTCTCCTTGCGGAGTTCCTGTCCTCTCCAGATCTTACTGTTTCCCACTTCTTTCCGATCTAATGGCAGAGAAACACTTAAAGAAATGCTCAACCTCATTAGCCATCAGGGAAATGCAAACCAAAATGACCCTAAGATTTTACCTTACACCATCAGAATGGCTAAGATCAAAAACTCAAGAGACAACACATGTTAGAGAGGTTGTGGAAAAAGGGGAACCCTCCTCCACAGCTGGTGGGAATGTAAACTTGTACAACCACTCTGGTAAGCAATCTGGTGCTTTCTCAGACAACAAGGAATAGTGCTTCCTCAAGATCCAGCCATACCACTCCTAGGCATATATCCAAAAGATTCTCAAGTACACAATGAGGACATTTGCTCAACCATGTTTGTAGCAGCCTTATTTGTAATAGCCAGAACCTGGAAACAGCCCAGATGCCCATCAGTGGAGGAATGGTTGCACAAATTGTGGTATATCTACACAATGGAATGTTACTCAGCAATGAAAAACAAGGAAATCTCATGATTTCCTCCTTTTTGATTGCTGAGTAGTATTCCATTGTGTAAAAATACCACAATTTCTGTACCCATTCCTCCGTTGATGGACATCTGGGTTGTTTCCAGGTTCTGGCTATTACAAATAATGCTGCTATAAACATGGTTGAGCAAATATCCCTTTTGTGTACTTGAGCAAACTTTGGGTATATTCCTAGCAGTGGTATAGCTGGGTCTTGAGGAAGCACTATTCCTAATTGTCTGAGAAAGCGCCAGATAGATTTCCAGAGTGGTTGTATCAGTTTACATTCCCACCAGCAGTGGAGGAGGGTTCCCCTTTCTCCACAACCTCTCCAGCATGTGTTGTCCCTTGAGTTTTTGATCTTGGCCATTCTGATGGGTGTAAGGTGATATCTCAGGGTCGTTTTGATTTGCATTTCCCTGATGGCTAATGAGGATGAGCATTTCTTTAAGTGTTTCTCTGTCATTCGATATTCCTCTGTAGAGAATTCTCTGTTTAGGTGGGATCTAGAAAAGATCATCCTGAGTGAAATATCCCAGAAGGAGAAAGACAAACACGGTATATACTCACTTATATAGACCTATAAGATATGATAAACATAATGAAATCTACACACCTAAAAAGATAATCAAGAGAGCGGACATGGAGTAAGATTATCAATCTTCGTTTAGAAACACAGATGGGATGCGCATTGAATGTATGACAGGAGTCTACTGAACACATGTGAAAGACTCTAACTAGCAGTGTTTTCAAAGCACAGACTCATAACCAAACCTTTGGCAGAGTACAGGGAATCATAAGAAAGAAGGGGAGTTAGTCTGATGAGAAAAGGATAGGAGCTCCACAAGGACCAAATATATCTGGGCACAGGGTCTTTTCTGAGACTGACATGCAACCAAGGACCATGTATGAATGTAACCTAGAACCTCTACTCAGATGTAGCCTGTGGTAGCTCAGTAACCAATTGGTTTCCCATAGTGAGGGGAACAAGGACTATTTCTAACAGGAACTCAATGACTGGCTCTTTGGCCTCCCCACCCCCCAAGGGAGGAGCAGTCAAGTTAGGCCACAGAGGAGAGCTTTGCAGCCAGTCCTGAAGATACCTGACAAAACAGGATCAGATGAATGGGGAGGAGGTCCCCCCTATTAGTGGACTTGGCAAGGGGCACGGTGGAGAGGAGGGAGGGAGGGAGGGACTGGGAGGGAATGAGGGATCAGGACACGGCTGGGATACAGAGTTAATAAAATGTAACTGATAAGAAAAAAATAAAATTCAAAAAAAAATTAAGGAAATCATGAAATTTGCAGGTAAATGGTGGGATCTGGAAAAGATCATCCTGAGTGAGCTATCCTAGAAGCAGAAAGTTGCACACGGTATATACTCACTCATATAGACATATAATACAGGATAAACCTACTAAAATCTGTACACTTAAAGAAACTAATCAAGAGGGAGGACTCTTGCTAAAATGCTCAATCCCTATCCAGAAAGGCAAAGAGGCTGGACATCAGAAGAAGGAGAAAAGAGGGAACAAGTCAGGAGCCTGACACAGAGGACCTCTGAAAAGCTCTGCCCGGCAGACTATCAATGTAGATGCTGAGACTTTTGGGCAACCTTTGGGCAGAGTGCAGAGAATCTTAGGAAAGAAGTGGGAAACACTAAATATCTCTTTGTAGCAGTTTTCTAGATTTGAGTCTTTGTAGTTCTGATGTAATGGTAATTGTGTTTTGTGTGCTCATTTTTGCTGTGAACTCTTTGCAAGTACTGCATTTATGCATTCAGCTCAGTTTGAAACATAAAAGAAAGGAATCAAATAAGAAAATAAGAAAACTCTTTTGCAAAATAACAATTGATACCACTAAAAATGTCAAATTGAAACATGAGATAGTTTTAAATTGTGAAGAAGCCATAGGTTTCTTAGTAGTCCAGGGACGACTAATGATGAGAGCGAGAGTCTTACTCTAGTGCAGATGGTGATGTCTTAACTCCAGTGTTAGAAGACAGAATTCTCTTTTCTTCCAAGGACCATCTCAATGAATCGTAGACATGAATTAGCAGCATTTTCTTTCTTCGGTGTAGACCCCACAGGAGTCAAATGGCCAAAATGGAGACACATACAACTATACCCATGGAAGGAACAAGACAAAATATTGTGTTTTATATTTTATAACAATATACAGTCAGAAGAAATAATTAGCTATGTGCACATGAAGGATATTGATAGACACCCAGATATAGCTGGTCTGTATTACATTAGAAATAATTCCGTAGTCAATAAACCATTGAAATTTTAGACAAATTTCAACTTCTGTTCTTCTGCTCACAATGGAAGTGAAAGTGGGTTTCTTGTTTGTTTGTTTGTTTTAATGCAGTGTGGTATCCAGATAAAATCTTTAGGTATTGCTTACTCAAAAAAAATATATAGAAGTTGTTAGAAGTATTATATAAAAATTGCTTTGGTCATGAATATTGAATCATAAATTGAAGCAATTCAAAATCATGCAATATTTAAGTATTTAAGTATTTATATTTCATCCTTTTGCCAGCATACAAAAATCTTATGCCAGCCAACATAATAGACATGTTGCTACCATCTATGTCACTTTATAAAATAAAAACTATTTCCTCCAGGCTTTCATTGTATGTATGAACTTCTATGTGCACACATACTGTACATGTCTGCAGTGTATCAATTTGTGTGTATCTAGTTTTCTGAGCACATGGATGCATGTGCGTATGTACAGAGGCCAAAGGAGATCATCTGATATCCCATTCTCTTGCTCTCTACCTAAAACCCTGTGATAGTTCCACTGACTGTGGAATTCTATTTTTGTGGCTGTGCCCTAGAGATTCTGCTGTCTCTGGAAACAAACAAGGGAGTTACAAAGGCTTGCAAGTCTTTGACTGCCACAGCTATTTCTCTGGCCCACTGAACAATTTCCCAGCTCTGTGTTTCAGACTTTCTTTCCCAAAGCTTTCATCTCAGGGTTCCCGATAAATCTATCATGTTCTTACTATATTTTCTCATTATACTTGTTAAAGTTTGATTGATACATAGGGCAATTAGGATGATTCACATAAATTCGTTTATAATGAACATTAAATATGAAAATATTTGAGAGTTTACATTTGCATTTTAATAGAAATTTAATTTCTCAATAAAACAAATGAAATATACTGATAAATTTTTTTGGCATCAGAATCTAATAAAAACTTAGGACAAATAATTGGCATTCTCAGTGTTGTTCATGTATTTTAATTTGGAAATCTTTTTTCATAAGCTTGTATATTAAGTTGATTCCATGAATATCACAAAGAAGGACAAACTAAGGTCCAATAGATAAACCTCTATATTGTCTATTATTTGAATAAATGCCATTGTTTAGAGGCAATTTTCCACTGGCTAGCCACAGCCACAGTAAGGGTTGTTATCCTGAAGAAGTAATGTAACAGCATGTCATGAACATAGTAAGAAGGACTGAAGTCACCAAACTGAAAACCAGAGTAGAGTTTAAACCCACCCAGTCCACCCTTTCATGAGCATTGTGCTCTTTTTAAATGAAAATCAGCAACATTTTCATTGTATTAAACTCTAGTGTGTATCTTCATCTACAGACTATGTTGTTTTAAAATACAATGGCCAACTATATAAAGAGATAAAGATGCCTTATCAACATCATTTTCTATCAATAATGATATAAAATATAAAATGTAAAATCACTTTTGTTATTTACTCTGTGTTGCAATGATGATTACAACATTTTTTATTTCCCAAACCTGGACCATAGTCTCTGCTTTTAATCTCTTAATATTTTCATTTAATAGTCTTTTCACAAAAATACAACATGTAAAATACTCGTCATTTCATTTTGGTCTCTGAAGAAGGAAGAGAATTTCTTATGTATGTGCTATGGTTGTGGGGGAGTCTTGTAACAGAACCCAGCAGTGTCTAGCAGATAGGAATGACCTTGAATTTATGTAGTCAATGCAACTATGCTTGAAGCTGATAGACCCTCATTGCTAGACCTACATAGCCCTGACCTCTGAGAAGAAGTCCAATAAATCAAGAGCCAGTTTCCCTCTAGAATGCACTAAAAGAAATGTAGGCTTGATTTTTAATGGGCTGAGACCTATATCAGGTTTCTGACATGCAGTACTATAAAATATTGAATTTATGTGCTTAAAACACTAAACGTGGTGAATCTTTATGGCAGTAAGGAAAAATAATATAGTTTTGTAAAATTTTCTGTCACTGAACATGATGAAGATTACAATGTCCTTTAAATTTTTTTTTTCTTCATAAAAGAATGCTGGATTTATTAAGTTGGTATTATCACTTGTTGTACAGTGTATTTATTTTAAATTTTAACTTTGAAGTATTTTATGTCAAGTTTACACCAAACTAAACTATTTCTCTTGTGAGATCCTTAGTCCTTTTCCAAAGTATTATATAATATTCTGTATTACGAATTGATGGAATTCCATTATCTTTTTGCTTTAGTTTCTTTGAAAATATTTTGTACTTTTAGTATTTCTATGGTTCTTATTTTGCTCAGTCTCATAAATAAATGTTTCAACCAAGTATGCAGATTAATATTTAGATAGAGCTTCTACTGGAACCCTATATAGACACCTGAAACAGCTTATCTGAGTACCTCCATGTCATTCGCACATGCCCCACACTAGTTCCGGTTCTATCAATTGACTTCACCTTGGTATAAATTTCATTTTCTCAACAAAAATTAATGATTATATTTTGGATCACTTTTTTAATTATAAAAAGTGCTTCTAGGCAGCAAGCAAGAGTTGTAGAAATCACTTATTTTAACCCCCTTAAGTTATAAGAGCTTTGCACTTATTTATAACTGACATATATCAAGATTTTAAAATAATTTTATAATTATTTTCTATTATCTTGTTTTCAAATTTGATTACTGCCTTGTTGGTAGTGGGGGAGTAAACTATCAGGGCTAAAATAACCATTCTTTCTCTTTAAGGCCTTATCATAAAATAATTTCATCTTTAAAAATCACACAAATACACACATATATCATTAATATATCTTAAAATATAACATATATGTGCATATGCATGTAAACAAAACATGATTAGATCTCAAATAACTATAAGTTATACATCTTCAAGAGATTATTTTCTGGTCTGTAAAGATGCTTGGTTAATTTAATAAGAAATCTATTATGTGTGAGAAAAAAAGAAAAGAAAGAAAGAAGAAGGGAAGGAAGGAAGGAAGGAAGAAAAAAGAAAGAGAAGAAAGAAAGAGAAACAAACAAAAAAAGCTGGTTACATAAAAGTCAAATGTTATAGGATATTAATTACGAATTTAGTGAAAAACAAGCCCTGTAATTCATATATGAAAACAACTCTACATTTCAAATGGACAAACACACTGATACCCTTAATAAATTCAAAGAAAATACTTAGTTCACAACTGACATTTTCAAAGAAAAATAATGATGCAGTCTGACCTGAGATTTGGAAAGATTACATCACATGGAAATGTATGTCTTGTATTAGAAATGGAAGAATCAAGAGCCAAATAATCCTATGTGTTCATTTCTTTCTTGGTCCCAGTATATGATAAGAAATTGAAATATAGGAAATTTACTGCAGGTGTAGGGAGAAAGTCAGCGAGGTGGTATCTGAACTGTGTCCCAAAGGCAAGGCTGTATTGCACATTTAAAGGGTGAAAACCACAAGATTCATACCCTGTTCGACTGTGCTCCATGATAGACTGTAAAAGGAAATCCAGCAGAGGTAAGTGGTATGCCCACCCCCCACCCAGGTACATAACCTTTGCTCTGGAGAAAGCCTGCTTGCCCCAGGATCATCAAGGTCCCAGTATCTCTAGGAAAAGCCAGCTTAAACCCCACCCAAAATTTCTGGTGCCTGCTTTAGGACAAAGCCAACAAAGGTGACTGTCAAGCTTCCCCACCCCCTCTTAGCTCTTTGTGGAGGAGGCCTGTGGTCTCCAGGATCATCCAGGCCTCTGTTTCCACAGAAACAGTCAGGCCAAGCACACCTGGGACACAGTTAGCAGAGGAACACCAGGCCAAGAACACCCAGCCAGCCTAAGTGAAGAACTTGCTTTTCCCTGAGTGCCACTATCAGACCAAGGCTCTGTCTGCCTCCCCCAGCAGTCCTCTCATTATCAGAAACATTTACCCCAGACCAAGGTCAACCAGATGGCTTAAGGCTGCTATAAGAACACAATCAACAACACCAGGTGCAACACGGAATCATCTGAACCCAGTTATCCTACTACAGAAAGCACTAGACACCCTTACACAGCCAAAGTAAAAGCAGGTTACCTTAAATACAACCTTATAAAGATGAAAGAGGCCTTAAAAGAGGATATGAGTAAAGCTCTTAAAGAAATACAGAAAATTCAATCAAACAGTTGAACAAAATAAATAAATCCCTTAAAGAAATACTGGAAAATGCAAACAGATGAAGGAAATGAATAAATCCCTTAATGAAATTACAGGAAAATACAATTAAATGATTGAAGGAAATGGAAAAAGCTGTCCAAGACCTGAAAATGGCAATAGAAGCAATGAAGAAAAAACAAACAAACAAACAAAAAAAAAAAAAAAAAAAACTGAGGGAATCTTGGAGATACAAGAAACACCAACAAAATATAAGAGATGGAAGAGAGAATCTCAGGGGTGGAAATATAGTTGAAGAAATCAATACATCAGTGAAAGAAAATGTTAAATCCAAAAAGTTACTGATACAAATCATCCAAGAAATCTGGGGCACTATGCAAAGACCAAACCTAAGAATAATAAGAGTACAAAAAGGAGAAGATTCCCAGGTCTTAGGCCCAGAAAATATTTTCAAGTAAGTCATTAAAAAAAAAAAAAAAACAACTTCTCCAACCTAAAGAAAGAGAGGGCAGTAAATATAAGAAGCTTACAAAAGACCAAATGGATTGGACCAAAAGAGAAAAGCCTTCCACCATATAATAATCAAAATACTAATTGTACAGAGCAAAGATAGAGTATTAAATGCTGCAAGAGTAACAAATAAAGGCATATCGATCTGAATAACAGCAGACTGCAGATTTCCAAGCAGAGATTCTCAAAACCAGAAGGGTCTGAGTAGACATTTTACAGACATTAAGTTACTACAGATGTTAGTCCAGGCTACTATACCTGCAAAACTTTTAATCTCTATAGATGGAGAAAACAAGATATTCCATAACAAAACAAACTTAAATAATATCTATCAAAAAATCAAACCCTACAGATGATACTAGAAAGAAAACTTAAACCCAAGGAGGCTAACTACACACAGGAAATAAATAACTGCACATCAACAAAACCAAGAGAAGGGAATCTCACACACACACACACACACACACACACACACACACACACACACTGCCATACTAATACTCTCTACCACCACCAACATCAAAATAACAGTAACTGACAATCATTAGTCATTCAGATCTTTCAAAATCAATAGATTCAATTACTCAATAAAAACAGAAAGGCTAAAAGAATGAATGGACGTGAAAACAGGATCCATCATTCTGCTGCATACAAGAAAAAAATCTCAGTTACAATGAGAAAGGTTATCTAAGAGAAAAGGGCTGGGAAAAGGTTTTCCAAGCAAATGGACCCAAGAATCAAGCTGGAGTAGACATTCTAGTATCTAATAAAATAGACATTCGATGAAAATGAGTCAAAAGGCGTTGGAAAAACCCACTGTGATGACATCTCAATTCTGAACATCTGAGCCACAAAAGCAAGGGTACCCTCGTTCATAAAAGAAGCATAACTAAAGCTTAAATCCCACACGAAACCTCACACATTAATAGTGGGAGACTTCAACACCCCACTTTCATACATGGACAGATCATTGAGACAGAATCTAAACAGAGAAGTAATAAAACTATTGACATCATAAATCAAATAGACCTAACAGATATCTACAATCTACAGAACATTTCATGGGAAAAAAAAAAAAAAACACAAAAGAATATACATTTTCTCAGCATCTCTCAAAACTTCCCCAAAACTAACCCTATACTGGATACAAAGCAAGCCTGAACAGAAACAAGAAAATTACAAGAAATCCTTGCATCTTATTAAACCACCATAGACAAAGGCTGTATTTCAACAATTACAGAAATAGGAGAAAATTTATAAATTCATGGAAACTGAATAACTCTCTACTCAGTGACCACTGGGTCAAGGACAAAACAGAAAAGAAATCAAAGACTCTAGAATTCAATGAAAATAAAGGCACAACATACCCAAACTTATGGGACACAATGAAAACAGTGCTAATGGGAATGTTCATAGCAGTAAGCACTTTCATAACTGGAAGAGGGAAAAAAAAGTAAGAAACAGGAAAGAGCCTACCACAGAGGACCTCTGAAAGACACTACCCATCAGTGTATCAAATCAGATGCTGAGGCTCATAACCAAACTTTGAGGAAAGTACAGGGAATCTTATGAGAGAAAGGGGAGATAGAAAGACCTGGAGGAGACAGGAGTTCCACAAGAAGAGCAACAGAACCAAGAAATCTGGGTCCATTGGTCTTTTCTGAGACTGATATTCCAGCCAAGGACCATGAATGGAGATAACCTAGAACCCCTGCACAGATGTTGCCCATGGAGGCTCAGTATCCAAGTGAGTTCCCTAGTAAAGGGAACAAAGACAGTCTCTGACTTGAAATCATTGGCTGGCTCTTTGATCACCTCCCCCTGAGGCAAGGAACAGCCTTACCAGGCTACAGAGGAAGACAATGCAGCCAGTCCTTATGAGACCTGATAGGCTAGGATCAGATTTCCATCCCTTATCAGTGGATTTAGAAAGGGGAATGAGAGGAGATGAAGGAGGGAAGGTGGGGTTGTGAGGGATTGAGGGAGTGGGCTACAGCTGGGATACAAAGTGAATAAACTGTAATTAATATAAAAAATGAAATTTATTATTTTTAAAATGAGAGTTCTCATACTAGCAATTTAAAAACACACTTAAAAGCTCAAGAACAAAAAGCAAGCAAACACAACCAAGAGGAGTAGATGGAAGGAGATAAACTCAGACATGAAATCAATAATTTAGAAGCAAGAGAACAGTTCAAAGAATCAGTGAAACCAAGAGCTGGTTCTTTTTTTTTTTTTTATTTGAAACACATGTTTATTACTAATGATCTCTAACTATGATGGTTAGGTGATTCATTAACTATTAATTCTCAAGTTATTTCATGTCTCAAATACTGATACATTCTGTTACCCATTAAGTTAAGGATATCATCTATATTTTAAAGTATGTTTACGTTTACAGTACAAAGTTGATTGATTTTTTTAATTTTTTAGTAATTACACTTTATTCATTTTGTATCCCCCCATAAGCCCCTCCCTTGTCCCCTCCCGATCCCACCCTCCCTCCCCTTTCTGCATGCATGCCACTCCCCAAGTCCACTGATAGGGGAGGTTCTCCTCTTCTTTCTGATCTTAGTCTATCAGTTCTCATCAAAAGTGGCTGCATTGTCCTCTACTGTGGCCTGATAAGGCTGCTTCCCCCTCAGGGGGAGGCGATCAAAGAGCAGGCCAATCAGATTATGTCAGAGGCAGTCCCTCTTCCCATTACTATGTAACCCACTTGGACACTGAACTGCCATGGGCTATATCTGTGCAGGGGTTCTAGGTTATCTCCATGAATAGTCCTTGGTTGGAGTATGAGTCTCTGGGAAGTTCCCTGTGTTCAAATTTTCTTGTTCTGTTGCTCTCCTTGTGGAAACCCTGTCCTCTCCAGTTCTTACTATTTCCCACTTCTTACATAAAATTCCATTCACTCTGCCCAACAGCTGGCCATCAGGCTCAGCATCTGCTTTGATAGTCTGCAGGGCAGAGGCTTTCAGAGGCCCTCTGTGGTAGGTTCCTTGTTTGTTTCCTGTTTTCTTCTTCTGGCTTTCGGAAGCCCTCTGTAGAAGGTTCCTAGGTTGTTTCCTGTTTTCTTCTTCTTCTGATGTCCATCCTCTTTGCCTTTCAGGATGGGGATTGACCCGTTTTAGTTAGGGTCCTCTCTCTTGCTTTCTCAGAATAGAAGGGTGAGAAATTGAAGGCGGGGCAAGATGGTGGTGCCAGGAGGACTCTCATTCTGAGGAGCAGCAACACAGCAGGATTGGCACAGTGACCAGCAATCAGAACACGCGGCCATAAAACACAAGTGATTGTGTTTCCCAGGTGAGAGGATACCCCACCGTGGTGGGGGATTCAATCAGCTTTAACTCACCCGGCTAAACCTCGGAAGAGATCCCGGTTCCGCCAGGCACTTGGTCGCCAGCCCAGAGCTAACCACCAGTGCAATCTGGTCATGGTCCCAGACTGAACTGTGGGCCCACAACACCATAGACTGGATTTCCCAGTTGAGAGATAACCCCACGGAGCAGGAAACAATTGAAACCGACCTCAGGTTACCCAGACATCCCCTGGAAAAGACTCGGGTTCCACGGGTACCCCAAGAGGCAGTCCGGATCCAGAGCCAGGACACAGGCACCTGCACGGAGCCCTGCCTGCGCGCCTGATTTGCCGCCTCAGATAGAACTGTGGGCACCAGGGCACCAGGGCACCAGATTGCGTGTCTCTGGCAGGAGGAAACCCCCAGTGGAGGGGGTCAGCAGCTCTAATGCTTAGGACACCCAGCACCAAAACACTTCCTGGACTCACGCAGACTCTAGTGCAGGCAGGAGCACTGTGCTCTGCCGCCATTATTGAGTTCCCCTAGGGCACTGGGACACACAGCTGCATCCTCAGACCTACAAAAGCCAGAGAGCCATTACAGCAGCCCTCAGATACTGTGCCAAGGATCAACCAGTTATTCCTAGCTAGACTGTCAAAACTGTGGGAATCCCTGGTCCTTCAGGAGGGCTGCACCCACAGCGTCTGGACCAGAGCAGTGCCAGCAGCCGCCATCCCAGACAGAGACACACAGCTTCTGGTCCAGAGTGAGGCACCCAGCCTCCAGACCAGAACAGTGCCCCCAGGTGCCAACTCAACCTAGGTGCACATTCTCCAGGTCCAGAGCTGAGCAATCAGCCTCTGGCCCAGAGACTTGCTGAGTGCACCTCCCACTTTCCCGGACAGAACTGTGCACCCCAGGATAACAGACTGAGTTTCCCTGTTGGGAGAAAACCCCACAGCTAGGGAATCAGCAGTTTCTTCAAGAGGACTGTACATGGAAATTTAGTGAGCACAGCACACTAAATTTATAACAAGAAACTCAGCAGTGGGACAGCTGTCTTGAGAAATTCTATGGGTAAGAGGAGATCCCCCCCTGCCTAACATAGACCACAGCTACTACTCAGGGCTATAAACCTGAGGTGAGCAGTGGCAACTCCTGAGAAACACTGGCCATACAGTGACCATAACCAAAAAAGCAGAGAAGGACTCCTTCAGGAAAACTCATCTTCAGGCCAAGGGGATACTCCCTACCTCAGGACTCCAGGAAGCACAGAAACTAACAGCCAAGAGCTGGTTCTTTAAGAGTCAGCGAGCTAGACAAACTCCTAGCCAAACTAACTAAAAGGCAGAGAGACACGATCCATAACAACAAAATTAGAAATGAAAAGAGGGACATAACTGTTAAAGTCCCTACCAGCTGCAGTGTGTGGCTGCCATACCCTGCACCTAGGGGCGGGGCTTCCCCCCATAGACCCTTCACTATATAACTAGACATCTTGGTTCAGTTGCCCTTTTTCGGCCCTTGCTCCCCCTTTCCACACTCCCTTACCTTTTTCTCCCTTCCCCTCACCTCAATGCTCCCAGTAAACCTCCATTTATATACTGTGTCTTTGCCTCTCAATTAGCACATTCTGTTTTATTTAATCAGTCAATAACAACAGACACTGGAGAAATCCAAAGAATCATTAGGTATTACTTCAAAAGCCTGTGTTCTACAAAATCGGAATATCTCAACAAAATGGATGATTTTCTTTATAGATTTCAAGTACCAAAGTTAAATCAAGATCAGCTAAACAATTCAAATAGTCCTATTACCCCTAGAAAAATAGAAGCAGTCTCCAAAATTCTTCCAAACTTATAAAAATCAAGGCCAGATGGTTTTAGTTTTAGTGTGGCAGAATTCTACCAGACTTTCAAAGAAGAGTTAATATCAATACTCACTGTATGAGGCCACAAATCACCCTGACACCTAAATCACACAAAGACTCAAAAACAAAATTTCAGACCAATTTTCTTCATGATTATTAATTCTAAAATATACAATGAAATACTCATAGACTGAAACCAAGAACACACAAAATATATCATCCACCGTGATCAAGTAGGTTTTATCCCAAAGATGCATAGACAGTTCAACATACCAAAATCCATCAATATAATCCACCATATAAATAAATTGAA
>NW_026596069.1:17283317-17300955 GCF_907164565.1 Psammomys obesus
AGAAGAAGAAGAAGAAGAAGAAGAAGAAGAAGAAGAAGAAGAAGAAGAAGAAGAAGAAGAAAAACATGAACATCTCATTAGATGCAGAAAATGGCTTTGACAAAATCCAGCACCTCTTCATGGAAAAGTTCTTGATAGATTAAGGATACAAGGCTCATACTTAAACATAATAAATCCAACATACAACAAGCCGATAGCCAACATCAATTTAATGGAGAGAAACTCAAAGCAATTCCACTAAAATTAGGGAAAAGACACTGCTGACCAGACTCTCCACATCTCTTCAATATAGTACTTGAAATTCTAGCAAAGGCAACAACACAAATAAAGGAAATCAAGATGATACAAATTGGAAAGGAAGAAGTCAAAGCATTCACAGATGAAGTGATAATACATATAAGTGATCCTCAACATTCTAACAGAGAATGTTAGACTCCCATAGCTGATCAACACCTTCAGCAAAGTGGCAAAATGAACACATACATACAGATACACACACACACACACACACACACACAGGCACATACACAGACACACACACACACATGCACACACACACACACACACACACACACAAAGTAGTCCTTTTTTATACAAGTGATAAATGGGGTAAGAAAGAACCTAGGGAAAACATACTCTTCAAAATAGTTACAAACTATATTAAATTCTTTGAGGTAACTCTAACTAATCAAGTGAAAGAACTTCATATCTCTGAAGAAAGAAATTGAAGAAGATATCAGAAGATAGAAACATATTCTATGGTCATGGGTTGGTAAGATGAACATAATAAAAATGAGGGCTGGAGAGATGGCTCATTGGTGAAGAGTACAAGCTGCCCTTCCAGAGGACCAGGGTTCAGTTTCTAAGCCCCACGTGGCAGCTCTCTGTAACTCCAGTTCTAGGGATTTAGCATCCTCATGAAGGCACACATACAGGCAAAACACCAATGTATATAAAAATAAATAAATCCTTTTTAAAAGCATAAAAAAAATGGCCATTTTGTTTAAAGTAAAATTCGGATTCAATGCAATTTCCATCAGTTTTTTGTTTGTTTGTTTGTTTGTTTTACAGATTTTGAGAGATTAATACTCATCTTCATATGGAAAAAATAAAAGACTAAGCATAGCTAAAATAACACTGTTCAACAAAAGAACTTCTGGAGGTGTCACCATCCCTGATCTCAGCTGTAATACAGGACAATAGTAATAAACACCACATGGTAGTGGCTTGAACACAAATAGTTTGATAAGTGGAATTAAATCGAAGACCCAGAAATGAATCCACACACCTATGGACACTTGATGTTGGACAAAGAAGTTAAAACTGTGCAATGGAAAAAAAGAAAACATCTTCAAGAAATGGTGCTGGTCTAACTGGATGTCAGCATGTAGAAGAATGCAAACAGATCCATATTTATTACCTGCAGAAAACTTAAATCCAAATAAATGAAAGACCTCAAAGCAAAAACTAGATAAGTTTGTTGCAAGAGAAATTGGAGAATAATCTTGAAAACATTAGTACAGAAGACAACTTCCTGAACAGAACACCATCACCTCCGACACCAAGAGCCACAATTAATAAATGGGACCTACTGAAGCTAAAAAGCATCTGTAAGGTTAAGCACACCTTCACTAGGACAAAACTTCATCCTACAGATTGGGAACCTATCTTTATCAATCCTACATCTGATAGAGGGCTATTATCCAAAATTTATAAATATTAAATACCACCCAGCCAAATAACCCAACTAAAAAATAGAGCACAAAGGTAAACCAAGAATTCTCAACAGAGGAATCTCTAACAGCCACAAAGCACTTAAACATATTCTCAGCAATAAAAAGCAAGGAAATCATGAAATTTGAGGATAAATGGTGGGAACTAGAAAAGATCATCCTGAGTGAGGTATTCCAGAAACAGAAAAACACACAAGGTAAATACTCACTCATAAGTGGATATTAGATATATAATATAGGATAAACATACTAAAAAGTGTACACCTAAAGAAACTAATTAAGAAGGAGGACTCTGGCTAAGATGCCCAATCCCCAATCAGAAAGGCAAAGAGGATGGACATCAGATGAGGGAGAAAACAGGAAACAGGAGAGGAGCCTAACACAGAAGGCCTCTGAAAGACTCTTCCCTGCAGAGTATCAAAGCAGATGCTGAGACTTATAGCCAAACTTTGGGGAGAGTGCAGGGAATCTTATGAAAGAAGGGGGAGATAGAAAGACATGGAGAGGACAGGAGCTCCACAAGGAGAGCAACAGAACCAAAAAAATCTAGGCACAGGGGTCTTTTCTGAGACTGATGCTCTAACTAAGGACCATTCATGGAGATAAACTAGAACCCCTGCACAGATGTAGCCCATGGCAGTTCAGTGTCCAAGTGGGTTCCATAGTAATGGGAAGAGGGACTGTCTCTGATATGAAGGGATTGGCCTGCTCTCTGATCACCTCCTCTGAGAGGGGAACAGCGTTAACAGGCCACAGAGAAAGAAAATGCAGCCACTCCTGATGAGACCTGATAGACTAGGATCAGAAGAAAGGAGAGGAAGACCTCCCCTATCAGTGAACTTGGGGAAGGGCATGGATGAAGAAGGTGGAGGGAGTATAGGAATGGGAGAGAACTGCAGGGGGCTGCAAAGTGAATAAACTGTAATTAATAAAAATAAAATGTATCCTCAATTTCCTTTCTCATCAGGGAAATGAAAATGAAAATGAAAAAAAAATATTTCTAGGAAGTCCTGGGGGCCCTCCAATGTGACACAGAAGCAAACCCACACATCTATGAATACTTGATTTTTGACAAAGAAGCCAAAACCATTCAATGGAAAAAAGACAGCATCTTCAACAAATGGTGCTGATCCAACTGGAAGTCTACAAGCAGAAAATGAAAATAGATCCATATTTATCATCCTGCACAAAACTAAATTTCAAGTAGATCAAAGACCTCAACATAAAAACAGATACTCTTAATTGGTGAGAAGAAAAAATGGAGAAAAGCCTAAACCTCATTGGCACAGGAGACAACTTCCGGAACTTAAAACCAACAACACAGGCTCTAGGAGCAACAATCAATTAATGGGACCTCATGAAACTGAAAAGCTTCTGTAAAGCAAAAGACACTGTCATCAGAACAAAACGACAGCCTACAGACTTGGAAAGGATCTTCACCAACCCTATATCTGACAGAGGGCTGATATCAAGAATATATAAAGAACTAAAAAAGTTAAAAAGCAATAAATCAAGTAATCCAATTTAAAAAATGAGGTATGGAGCTAAACAGAGAATTCTCTGTAAAGGAATATAGAATGGCAGAGAAACACTTAAAGAGATGCTCAACATCCTTAGCCATCAGGGAGATGCAAATCAAAATGACCCTGAGATTTCACCTTACACCCATCAGAATGGCTAAGATCAAAAACTCAAGTGACAACACATGCTGGAAGGTTGTGGAGAAAGGGGAACCCTCCTCCATTGCTGGTGGGAATGTAAACTGGTAAAACCACTATGGAAATCAATCTGGCGCTTTCTCAGACAATTAGGAATAGTGCTTCCTCAAGACCCAGTTATACCACTCCTAAGCATATACCCAAAAGTTGCTCAAGTACACAACAAGGATATTTGCTCAACCATGTTTGTAGCAGCTTTATTTGTAATAGCCAGAAACTGGAAACAATGCAGATGTCCCTCAATGGAGGAATGGATAAAGAAATTGTAATATTTTTACACAATGGAATACTACTCAGCATTCAAAAACAAGGAAATCATGAAATTTACAGGCAAATGATGGGATTTGGAAAAGATCATTCTGAGTGAGGTATCCCAGAAGGAGAAAGACACACATGGTATATACTCACTTAAATACACCTATAAGATATGATAAACATAATGAAATCTGTAAACCTAAAGAAGATAAACAAGAAAGAAGACCCGGGGTAAGATGATTAATCCTCATTTAGAAAGACAAGTGGGATGTGCATTGGATGTAGGAGAAAACAAGTAACAGGACAGAAGCCTACCGCAGAGGTCTTATGAAAGACTCTACCTAGCTGTGTATCAAAGCAGATACTAAGACTCATAACCAAACCTTCGGCAGAGTGCAGGGAATCATATGAATGAAGGGGAACTTAGTATGTCCTGGAGAGGACAGGAGCTCTACAAGGACCAAATATATCTGGGCACAGGGGTGTTTTCTGAGACTGATACTCCACCAACGACCATGTATGGATATAACCTAGAACCTCTGCTTGGATGTAGCCCTTGGTTAGCTCAGTAACCAATTGGTTTCCCATATTAAGGGGAACAGGGACTATTTCTGACATGAACTCAATGGCAGGCTCTTTGACCTCCCCACCCCCCATGGGAGGATCATTCTTGCTAGGCCACAGAAGAGGACTTGGCAGTCAGTCTTGAAGATACCTGATAAAATAGGATCAGATGAAAGGGGAGGAGGTCCTCCTCAATCAGTGGACTTGGAAAGGGGCAGGAAGGAGATAAGGGAGGGAGAGTGGGATTGGGAGGGAATGAGGGAGCGGGATACAGCTGGAATACAGAGTTAATAAATGTAACTAATAATAAAAATTAAAAAAATTATTACAAACAAAAAAAATATTTCTCAGAAAAACAACTAAGTTCTCCTTTTGCTCATTGAGAATTATAGTAAAATTCAAGTGCCAAGTCTTACTCAAAAAACTTCACATGTTGAGATGTATACACATGTTCTTCATTTTACAGATGAAAAAACATAAGAATTTTTTACAATGTTTTATATGCAAACAATCTGTTATCAAATAAACTGATGGATATGAATTCATATTATTGTTAAGCAATACATAGTATGATCTTATTTTCTGTAAGCATTTTGTCAAATTATACAAGATGTTGCAGTGTAATAAAATATAATAATATAATCTGTTGTTTTAATATTCTAAAATCATGAGGCATAGCAATTTTCACTTTCATAATTTTAAGTTGCATTTTTGTTTTTCCATAATTATAACACAATAAATTGTCTCATATATTCTAGGCACTAGAATATAATGAGTAATTTAAAATGCTTATAATTAATTCTAACATGCAAAATTATAGATGTATAAATTACAGAATTGAGTTAGTGAAAGAAATAAAATCAGACAGAGATGAACCAATTATTCACAGAGAACATTATGTTGCAATGTGGTAGAGGTAGCATAAATTGTAGCTCAAAAATGAAAAATGAAAAGAAAATTTCACATAAACCAACTGAAGAGAATAGAGGGTTTAGAAATTAATGTTAAGATCATTAAAAAAGTCTGGAAACTCCCTAAGAGAACAGGCCCACAATGAACAAGAACAAATATTTAAAAAAATCTATCTATAAATTCAATAGATGACAGAAAAATATAGAGGTATTGAGCTTGCAGAGTGAAACGATAATGAGAAGACATAAGCAATGCAAGAGGGAGGAAAAGAGAGTGGTTTTGCATTCTGGCTTGGCTGACACCTTTGGAAACAATATCATTTATCAAACAGAACTTATAGGAAAGCCATGTTCTTTAGATCTTATTAAAATTGAATTTTATAAAAACTAATTTTAATTGACTTTTTGACATTTCAATTCTTATTTAGTTTGGCAAATTAAACTTTACTCAGCTGTGTAGGTCTGGTGCTGCTGCTGGGCTATGACTGGTCAAGGCTGACAATTTCAAGTAGAATAACATGGTTGTACTCTGAGTCAATCATAGAATGTTTGAGAACTTTTCAGATCCTATTAGGTTGCTTGCAGATTCTCTAAATAATTTTTGAGGACTAGTTTTATTCTTCTTTTTCCTCCTCATCCTTCTCTTTTGTTTCTGTTTCTGTTCTGTTTTGTTTGTTGGGTTTTCAGTTTTGGTTTTGTTTTGAGACAGGGTTTCTCTGGGTAGTCTTGACTGTTCTGGGCTCACATTTTAGACTAGGCTGGCCTTGAACTCAAAGAGATCTGCCTGCCTCTGCCTCCCTCATGACTGAGATTATAGGCATGTACTACCATACCTGGCTGAGTACTAGTTTTGTTGTTGTTGTTGTTTTAAGCAGGAATGACCAACTATTGTTTGTAATACTTAGAAATGGTACTTGGGTATTAAAAGCATTAGCATATTTTATTTTATTTTTGAGTACTATGGGATATCTGATTACTCCTTAAATGTCTTGAAATCATTTAGAGAAACACCTATTTCTTACTACAGCAATAGAATTGCATTACTGACTTTTCTATTCCTTAGAATACAATAACAATCACTAGATGGCCGTGTTTTTAGACTTGATTTTTCCTCACAGTTGTGCAAAGTCAAAGAGCTGCCTCTGATAATGGCTTTCTTTTTACCACAGCCAAAAGGTAGATGACTCTTTGTATTGGAGATCCCCATGAGAGTCAAGGAGCTAGAGTGTGTATTTTCTTTGATCTTTTTTTTTTTCTGAATATAGGTCTACTATAAAGCCATCAATATCCATTTACGGATGTTTCATCTGATGAAGATGATCACATGACTTCATCTGATCTTAACTACACCCCAAAGGCCCCACCCTTAGGCACCATATACAGTATGATTCCATATTCACCACTTTTATTTGTTTTTGTTTATTTGTTACTTTTTTGTCTGTTAGGTTTTTCTTGTAGCATGGATGGATCTTAGAATGTGTAGACATCATGCTACAGCTATCATAACTGTTTTCATACCTTCTTAATGTCCCAATAAAGAATAAACCCATACATAATTTCATAAGAGAGGAACCACACTAGAACTATACTGTATATACCATTCTCCAAAAATTAATCCATGCTCTATTGTAAATATGTTTCTAAATGACTTAAAAGAAAAGAATCATTGTTCCTCTGTTTCAGAAACTCTCTGTAATGTTATAGAAGGGTTAATGAAAATCATCATAATTGGTATTTGACATCTCCGTATTTACTCGGTTATTGCACCTAACTATCCTGCTTGTCTACATTTGAGCTTCTTGACACATCACTAAAAATATTCGATTAAACTGTTATTTCAAAGAAATATATTTTCATTTCCTTCATGTTTTAATTTTCAAATAAAAAAATTAATTTTTATAATATTCAAATGGATGAGCTACATTTTTCTACTCATTAACTATTAGCTGAAATAATGGACTCTTTGTGTGAATCTAGGTGAAGAATAGCTTACATATTTAATGATTCATATCCTAGAGTCACTTACGCTGAAGTTCCACCATGCCCCACAACAAAGATATACCTCTGAGGCTCAGATTTTACTCTTATCTTGGAAATGTATGTTATTTCCTCTTTTCATCCATTTGTTTAAATATGGAATTGATTCTATGTTTACCATACGTAAGTATCTTCAGAAAACAAAAAATTTGCCATCAAAAATTTTACAATGGGGTAATAAGTATGGATCTATTTTCATTTTTCTACAAGTAGACATCCAGTTGGACCAGCACCATTTGTTGAAGATGCTATCTTTTTTCGATTGTATGGTTTTGGCATCTTTGTCAAATATTAGGTGTCCATAAGTGTGTGGGTTTATTTCTGGGTCTTCTGTTCGGTTCCATTGATCCACCGTTCTGTTTCTATGCCAGTATCACGCAGTTTTTATAACTGTTGCTCTACAGTACAGCTTGAGATCAGGGATGGAGATACCTTCAGAAGATCTTTTATTATAGAGGATTGTTTTAGAAATTCTCAGTTGCTTGTTATTCCATAGGAAGTTGAGAATTTTTCTTTCCAGGTCTGTAAAGAAATGTGTTGGCAATTTGATGGGAATTGCATTAAATCTGTGGATCAAAGAACTCAACATAAAACCAGACTCATTAAATCGGCTAGAAAAAATCAGTGGGAAATACTCTAGAACTCATTGGTACAGGAGACAACTTCCTGAACAGAACACCAACAGCACCAACACTAAGAGCAACAATCAATAAATGGGACCTCATGAAACTGAAAAGCTTCTGTAAAGCAAAGGACACTGTCATCAAAACAAAGCAACTGCCTATAGATTGGGAAAGAATCTTCACCAACCCTTTATCTGACAGAGGACTCATATCCAGTATATATAAAGAACTAAAGAAGCTGAAAAGTAGCAAACCAAGTAATACACTTAAAAAGTGGGGAACAGAGCAAAACAGAGAACTCTCTG
The DNA here is from genome assembly GCF_907164565.1 of Psammomys obesus. Lineage (NCBI taxonomy): Eukaryota > Metazoa > Chordata > Mammalia > Rodentia > Muridae > Psammomys > Psammomys obesus. The sequence goes on from NW_026596069.1 coordinate 17,291,464, forward strand.
TAGAGGAATATTGAATGGCAGAGAAGCATTTAAAGAAATGCTCAACCTCATTAGCCATTAGGGAAATACAAATCAAAACAACCCTGAGATTTCACCTTAACACCCATCAGAATAGCCAAGATCAAAAACTGAAGTGACAACACATGCTGGAGATGTTGTGGAGAAAGGGGAACCCTCCTCCACTGTTGGTGGGAATGTAAACTTGTACAACCACTCTGGAAATTAATCTGGCGCTTTCTCAGACACCTAGGAATAGCGCTTCCTCAAGACCCAGCCATACCACTCCTAGACATATATCCAAAAGAGGCTGAAGTACACAAAAAGGACATTTGCTCAACCATGTTTGTAGCTGCTTTATTTGTAATACCCAGAAGCTGGAAACAGCCCAGATGCCCCTCAACTGAAGAATGGATACAGAAATTGTGGTACATCTATACAATGGAGTATTACTCAGCAATGAAAAATAAGAAAATCATGAAATTTGCAGGTAAATGGTGGGACTTGGAAAGGATCATCCTGAGTGAGTTGTCCCTGAAGCAAAAAGACACGCATGGTATATACTCACTCATATAAATATACAACATAGAATAAACCCACTAAAATCAGTACATCTAAACAAACTAAGCAAAGGAGAGGACCCTAACTAAAATGTTCAATCCCCATCCTGAAAGGCAAAGAGGATGGACATCAGAAGAACACGAAAACAGGAAACAACCTAGGAACCTGCCACAAAGGGCCTCTGAAAGCCTCTGCCATGCAGACTATCAAAGCAGATGCCGAGCCTGATGGCCAACTGACGGGCAGGGCAGAGTGAATGGAATTTTATGTAAGAAGTGGGAAATAGCAAGATCTGGAGAAGGCAGGAACTGCACAAGGAGAGCAACAGAACAAGAAAATTTGAACACAGGGAACTTCCCAGAGACTCATACTCCAACCAAGGACTATTCATGGAGATAACCTAGAACCCCTGCACAGATGTAACCCATGGCAGTTCAGTGTCCAAATGGGTTACATAGTAATGGGAAGAGGGACTGCCTCTGACAAAATCTGATTGGCCTGCTCTTTGATCACCTCCCCCTGAGGGGGGAGCAGCCTTACCAGGGCACAGAAGATGACAATGCAGCCACTTATGATGAGAACTGATAGTCTAAGTTCAGAAAGAAGGAGAGGAAGACCTTCTTTATCAGTGGACTTGGGAAGGGGCATGCATGCAGAAAGGGGAGGGAGGGTGGGATCAGGAGGGGAGGAGGGAGGGCTTATGGGGGGATACAAAATGAATAAAATGTAATTAATAATAATAATAAAAAAGAATTTTACAATATAGTAAACATGTACCTGTGAGGGAATAATTAGCCAGTATTAAAGTGTTCAAGATTGCAATGAAATTTTGTATATAGGAGCTATATTTTAATGAAATTGAAAGTTCAGCTGAATTAACACAGATAAGTAGATGTTCACTTGTCAGAAAACTAGATAAGAGAAATATTTGGTACATATTCTGAAATAAGAGCCACTTGGTTTTACAACACCAAATCGCATAGATGGTGCTAAGGAAATGTCATGCAATTGCTTCAGTGAATGGAAGCCCAGTTCACACAACTTGGTTCTCACTACAAGATAATTTGAACCAGCTCTGGGACAGAACATCTACAACAATATCCATAAGCATCAAAGGCAGGGGCCCAGGGTGCTTTATAAAATGCCATTAACTATTGTTGCCTTCCGGGTCTGGAAGAGCCATTTGTCTTGGGGATTACGGCCAATAGTAGGTTTTCCATGCTTTTATGCATAGCCCCTTGCCCTTGCAAATGCTGTCAACTCCAATCAGTCTCACTGTATTATCAACAAGAATGAAGGAAAGAAGAGAACAAGAAAGAGAAAGGGAATGTGTCTGGAGGCTCTTATATACTAGGGGTTTAGAGAAAATATAATCACATACATGTTTGTAAATGTTAAAGAAAAAATAAATTAAATATATATTATTATATCATCTATATTAGTATAATATTATATTATTCTAAGTTATACTTTTAATTATACTGTTTTGTATATATATATATATATATATATTTATATACATATAAAACTGTAATCAGCTGAGTGTTGTCCTAAATGTGTGACAATGAAAATCTGGAAAAATATTTCTCCAATGAAAAAGGGAAATGACTATATTCAAGGAACTGTACAGAACATCAAACATTAAGCATTTGAATGTGTTTTGCCAATACCGATGGGGACAAGGTGATTACAAACCAAGGGCTAACCACTGCAGACTCCTTTATTCCCAGAAGAGAAGAGAGGGCGTGTTATACAACTATGTGTGACCAATCAGTTTCCTCCATACCATCTCTGAGCCTTGCATTGGTCTTTCATCTCTGGCAGACGTTCCAATGTGGGTCACTTACTCTCAGTGGACTACTTCCATAGTCATGTCACTGGAAGCTGTCCCTACTGGCCCTTTGCTGGGTATGCCCACATGTATAAGATTGCATATGAGAGAAAACTGAACAAAAATAACCTAAATACTACAGAAGTGTTATTGGCTTAGATAACAAGAATTTAGGCCATGCTAGGAAGGTTTAAAAATATTTTTCTGGACTTAATTTTGGTTTTATATAGTGTCAGCTTGTTCTTTGTGGTGGTTAATATGTTTAAGCAACATACTTTGAATGTAATAATTTACTATATAACAATAATGACCACCGCAATTTCATGAACCTGAAGAGTTTTAAATTATGGGTAAAATATGGCAGGACTTGTCACTATCCATGGTCTACATCTTATTAAAAGGACCGCTGTGTTTAGTGGCTAATGAAAAAAGACTATCAGTAAGCAACTGGAAATATGCCTGATAGAGTATTAATAAATATGGAGTCGGGATTTACTATATAATGTTACAGCTGAGCATCAGTTGTAGCAGAAGTGTGAAGAGAAAACACATTGCAATGATTATCGTAACTTACTCCTGTCCACATGGTTAAATTTGTGTGATAGGGGAAAAGAAAGGTTGCAGTTCTTTCAGTGTACTGTGGGCTTCAGATCCTCCATTGGTACATACATACTATATGTCACTACCGGGAGCATCTGATCTGTTTAATATGTGCTGACAGATAAGGTAAACATGAATATAAAGCAGTCTCCACATTCCCAGAAGGAAATTTAAATATGTACTCTCAGACTCCAAATTAAATATTCAGAAGTCTATTCACGATGTTTAATTTACTTATGCATACATATTTAAAGACTACATATCGTATATAACAATAATGAAACTACTTATTTGAAACTTCAGTTTTCCTCACCAGATTCTCACTTTGTCAGTTGGATTCTAACTTTGACAGATATTGCACGTATTTCTTTAGAGTCTGCCTTGATGAGCATGCATCCTCTGCGAGAATTAGCCAACATGGAACTCATTTATAACACCAGCATTGGGAAAAATTACCTGTTGATATACTGTTCTTTTCAAATGTATACAATTTACCCGTGCTCATTCAAATGCTGATTTCTGTACCCCACTACCTGGTTTCAGTCTGGACATTGCCTTGTGATGCTTATTCTAAGTGTCACCTGTCTCAAGTTTGCGTAGACATGCCACCATTTGTTCTCTATACTGTCAGTAGAACAACCAGCCTCCATGGTTAGCAATGGAGAGAATAAGGTGGGAAATCCTGGTCCAGAGGGGCAGAGAAGGAAGTGAGTAGGAGGAGTAGGACAGCACGGATTGGCAGGAGAGGACTTTGAACCATGAGGAGAGATGAACCTGACCTAAGATATGACTAAAAACAAGTGTAATGGGTGAAATCTGAATGGTAGGAAACTATGTGGGCTTGGAGGTTTAGGATGGAATGACTATTGCCCAGCATTGCGTTCTAGGTAATTAAATAAACCCTAGTCTCTGTGTGGTGATTTGAGTATACTGCTGGTTTAGGAATAACTGCTGCTTAATTAAAAGATAAATCAATAATAAATGTTAATAACCCACAACAGTTACCCATATCTACAAACAATCCTATCCCATTGTATTTGATCAAGTTCATCTCACATTCTTCTCAGAATATCTTCATGAAGAGGTACACATCATTGTTTTCATTGCTTCTTCTATAAATTGCTTAATAACCTTGTTTATATTGTCATGCCTTGAAATCTGTGAGGTCACACTTTCAGAAACATTTTTTTATTCAAGTTTTCATACATTTTTCAAATTGTGACCTCTGAACATATAACTCATTAGCATGAATTGAAGTCATTTCACTTTAATGGATAGTGTCTAAGCTTTATATTGATCATCCAAATAAAGCACTAGTAAAGGAAACAAAACTGAATGCTTTGGAACATGAGGGTATTGGTGTGCTGATAATTCATATATTTAGAGTCCTTTATTGGAAAATATTTTACAGAAGAAAATACACTCTTGTACTGAGGTGCACAAGATTCAAAAGTTGTGTATGCTTGTTGACCTGAGCTTCATCTTCAAAAAGGCAAAAGAAGACAAATGACCCCATAAAGTTGTCCTCCAATATGTAGAGGTACATTTAGGCAAATATGCCCACTCTCTTCAGACACATTATGCATTGACATTCAAAATATATTTTCAAAGAATGAGACAAATCAAAACAAAAGTGAGGATTTTTTCTAAAAGTTGTTTTTTTTTTTTTTTCTAAATGAAATCATGAGAAAGGTGGAAAAAATAGAAAGCTGTGCTCAGAAAACAGAAAAAAATGTGACCACATTTTGTGACATCATCTATACAAAATGAGACTCATGGATGAAGGAGGAATATGGCTATAGAACAAAAACCTAAGATTCTAATACTAGACACATTTTGCTTGAGATATTCAAAACTAACTGATGTGATAAATTCATGTGTACAACGAGAGTCTGTGGCATCATAGAAGGGAAAGCTGGGGTACAGGAACAGGAAATCAAGATGTGTGGACACCTTGAGCCCCGACTGAGAAGCACTGCTTGTCTAAAATTCTCCATGTGAGCATTGATATCTTCTCTCTAAATGTTTAAGCTATTTGCTTGCTTTATTTTATAGTTTGCATGAATTAGTACAAAATTTAAACTATAATGATAAATAGAAATAATAATAATAATGATGATATTTTGTATCCGGCTTCATATATATATATAGTTTTTATTGAGTTTTTTGTTCCTGTGTAATTGGACTGTCAAAGACTATTGTCAGTATTTTAAAAAATCCATAAAACTTAAAATATGAATCAGACCATATAAAGTTTAGCTCAAAGGATACAGCATCAAGATTGGCAAATATTTATTTTATATAACATTTAAAAGTCATAAATTTCATTTCTATCTCTTGTATTCACAGATTCATTCTATGTATGCACATAGACACACATAGACTTATATCTGAATTAAAAAGGATGATAACAGGAATGACAGCTTTTCATTCACATTTTAATAAGATCTTGCAGTTAATGAAAACAAATCACCTAAGGAAAGAAAATGTTGAAATTCCAAGATGGAGCTATCGGGTATGAAAAATAAACTTGAAGTTGACTGAAATGAATAATGATTCTCCTTTAAATAAACACACAGAAGTAGAGAATGTCTGAGGTTATAGCCTAGTTCATGGACTGACTTGAGAAAGAGACTGTGCCCATTTAAATAAGTTCAAGCTACGGTAACATTCTAATTATTTTGTTTGTGTAACTATGGAAGGATCTATGGGACATGTGATCACCATCAGCCAGATTCAGTGAGAGATCCCGTCTCCAAGGAATAAAGTAAAGAGTGTTAGAGTAGAACAACTGATCTTTTAAATGTTTTTTTATTAATTACAATTTATTCACTTTGTATCCCAGCTGTAGCCTCATCTCCCATCCCCTCCCAATTCTGCCATACCTTCTTTCTCCTCCCATGCCCCTCCCCAAGTCCACGGATAGGGGAGGTCCTCCATCTGACCCCAGCCTATCAGGTCTCATCAGTTCTGGCAGCATTGTCTTCCTCTGTGGCCTGTCAAGGCTGTGCCCCCATCAGGGGGAGGTGATCAAAGAGCCAGCCACTGACTTCATGTCAGAGACAGCCCCTATTCCCCTTACTAGGGTACCCAGTTGGACAATGAGCTGCCATGGGCTTCATCTGAGCAGGGGTTCTAGGTTATCTCTATGTATGGTCCTTGGTTGGAGTATCAGTCTCTGCAAAGACCACTGGGCCCATATATTTTGATTCTGTTGGTCTCCTGGTGGAGCTCCTGTACATTTCTGATCTTTCTAACTCCCCCTTCTTTCATAAGATTCCCAGCACTCTACTAAAAGTTTGACTATTAGTCTCAGCATCTGCTTTGACACCTTGCTGGGTAGAGTCTTTCAGAGGTTCTCTGTGGTAAATTCAAGTCCTGTTCCCTGTTTTCTCCCCCTTCAGATGTCTATTGAATGAGGATTAAGTAACTTCACTAGTTTCTTCCTTCTTGCTTAGCTTCTTTAGGAGTACAGATTTTACTATGTTTATCCTATATTATATGTCTAATATCCACTTATAAGTGATTAAATACCATATAATATGTGTCTTTTTACTCCTGGGTTACTTCACTCAGGATTATCTTTTTTAGTTCCATCACTTTGCCTGCAAATCTCATGATTTCTTTGTTTTTAATTGCTGAGCAGTATCCATTGTGCAAATACACCACAATTTCTGTGTCCATTCCTCAGTTGAGGGATATCTGGGTTGTTTCCAGGTTCTGGCTATTACGATTAAAGATGCTTCTAACATGTTTGAACAAATGTTCTCCTTGTGTACTTGAGCATATTTTGGTTATACGTCTAGGAGAGGTATAGCTGGATCTTGAGTAAGTGCTATTGCTAATTATCTGAGAAAACAACAGAGCGATTTCCAAAGACTTAAGGGCTGAGAAAGAAATTAGGGAAACAACACCCTTCACAATAGCCACTAACAGCATAAAGTACCTTGGTATGACTCTAATCAAGCAAGTGAAAGCCCTGTTCAAAAAAAAAAAACAAAACTTCAACTCTCTGAAGAAAGAAACAAAGAAGATATCAGAAGATGGAAAGATCTCCAGTGCTCATGGATCAGTAGGATTAACATACTGAAAATGACCATCCTGCCAAAAGCAATCTACAGATTCAATGTGATCCCCATCAAAATACCAACACATTTCTTTACAGACCTTGCTAGAACAATTCTCAACTTCATATGAAAAAAAACTACATGGTATTGGCATAGAAATAGAATGGTGGATCAATGGAAACTAATAGAACATTCTTTAAGTGTTCCTCTGTCCTCCAATATTCCTTTATCGAGGATTCTCTGTTTAGCTCTGTACCCCATTTTTTATTGGATTACTTGGTTTATTGCTGTTTAATTTAAGTTCTTTAAAATTCTAGGTATTAGCCCTCTGTCAGATATAGGGTTGGTGAAGATCCATTCCCAATATATAGGCTGTTGTTTTCATTCTGATGACACTGTCCTTTCCTTTACAGAAGCTTTTCAATTTCATGTGGTCCCATTTGTAGATTGTTGGTATTAGAGCTTGTGCAGTTGATGTTCTGTTCAGGAAGTTGTCTCCTGTGCCAACGAGTTTGAGGTTTTTCCCCACTTTTTATTCTAACAGATTTGGTGTGTCTGATTTTATGTTGAGGTCTTTGACCCACTTGGATTTTAGTTTTCTGCTGGGTGATAAACATATACCTATTTGCATTTTCTTCATGTAGACACCCTGTTAGATGAGCAGCATTAGTTGAAGATGCTATCTTTTTCCATTGTATTGTTTGGCTTTTTTGTCAAAATCAAGTATCTGTAGGTGTGTGGATTTATTTCTGGGTCTTCTATTCAATTCAATTAATCCACCATTCTAGGCATTACCATGCAGTTTTTATTACACTTTGAGATTAGGGATGGACATAGCTCCAGATGAGCTGTTATTGTAGCATATTGTTTAAGCTATTCTGGGTTTTGTTATGTTTTTTCCATATGAAATTGAGAATTGTCCTTTAAAGTTCTGTAAAAAATTGTGTTGGTATTTTTATGGGAATTGCATTGAATCTGTAGATTACTCTTGGCAGGATGGCCATATTCAATATTTCAATCCAACTGATCCGTGAGCATGGGAGATCTTTCCATTTTCTGATATTTTCTTTGATTTATTTCTTCAGAAACATGAAGTTCATTTCAAAGAGATCTCTCACTTCCTTGGTTAGAGTCACACCAAAGTACTTTATGTTATTAGTGACTATTGTGAAGGGTGTTGTTTTTCTTAAATTCTTTCTCAGCTCTTTTGTCTTTTGTATAACGAAGGGCTACTGATTTCTTTTTTTCTTTTCTTTTCTTTTTTTTTTTTTTGAGTTAATTTTGTATCCAGCACTTTGCTGAAGGTGTTTATCAGCTGAAGGAGTTCTCTGGTTGACTTTTTTGGGTCACTACTGTGTACTATCATATCATCCACAAATACTGATACTTTGACCTCTTCCTTTCCAATTTGTATCCCGTTGATCTCCTTTATTTGTCTTATTGCTCTAGCTAGGACTTCAAGTACTATGTTGAAGAGATACAGAGAGAGTGCGCAGCCTTGCCTTGTTCCTGATTTTAGTGCGAATGATTTACGTTTTACTTCATTCAGTTTGATGCTGGCTATAGGCTTGCTATATATTATTTCTACTATGTTTAGGTATGTGGCTTGTATCCCTGATCTCTCCAAGACTTTAAACATGAATGGGTGTTGGATTTTGCCAAATGCTTTTTTGACATCTAAGAAGATGATCGTGTTTTTTTGTTTTTTTTTTCCTTCAGTTCTTTTACTGAAGGTGGTGGATTATATTGATGGTCGTACACTGCTCTATTGTTACCTCTACTTATACATCTACCTCTGAGCTCACATACTTTACGTCCTATTTTCATATTAAGTTCACAGACTCCAGAAACTATCCAATATAATACAAATCTCTACCCTTTCTCGCCACTTCACATTTTCTTTCTTCACTCTATCCTTGCCATGGGAATAGAAATATTTAGTTGTTTAAAAATATTCTGGCAAAGAATAACCTTGTAGCCGCCAACATTTTCATTCCTATTTGGGGTTAAAATATTTTTAAAACTGTCTTCCATTATCATTTTTTCATTTATTCTATGTTTGCCCTTTAAAACTTTTACATTATTTTTATGATTTTATCATTATGCTAAAAGCACTTTAAAATGGATTATAGATGTTTCACTAATGTTTTTTTGTTTGGCTAGTTTTTGGCTATTTGCTTTGTCTCTTTGTAAGAAATATTAGACTCATCTGAATCCACTTACACTTCAAGTCATCATCCCTACCTAGTTTTCCTGTTACACCATTGTCACTCTTGCTGGCTATCAAATCCAGAGTGCCACATATCTTCCCTCTTTTTTTATTTTTTTTTTATTAATTACACTTTATTCATTTTGTATCCCCCCATAAGCCCCTCCCTCCTCCCCTGCCGATCCCACCCTCCCTCCCCTTTCTGCATGCATGCCACTCCCCAAGTC
>NW_026596069.1:17305955-17323076 GCF_907164565.1 Psammomys obesus
TTTAATGCAATTCCCATCAAATTGCCAACACAATTCTTTACAGACCTGGAAAGAAAAATTCTCAACTTCGTATGGAATAACAAGAAACCGACAATTGCTAAAACAATCCTCTACAATAAAAGATTTTCTGGAGGTATCTCCATCCCTGATCTCAAGCTGTACTATAGAGCAACAGTAATAAAAACTGCATGGTACTGGCATAGAAACAGAATGGTGGATCAATGGAACCGAACAGAAGACCCAGAAATAAACCCACACACTTACGGACACCTGATTTTTGACAAAGATGCCAAAACCATACAATGGAAAAAAGATAGCATCTTTAACAAATGGTGCTGGTCCAACTGGATGTCTACATGTAGAAAAATGAAAATAGATCCATACTTATCACCCTGCACAAAACTGAAGTCCAAGTGGATCAAAGACCTCAACATAAAACCAGACACATTAAATCGGCTAGAAAAAAAAGTGGGGAATACCCTAGAACTCATTGGTACAGGAGAAAACTTCCTGAACAGAACACCAACAGCTCAGGCTCTAAGAGCAACAATCAATAAATGGGACCTCATGAAATTGAAAAGCTTCTGTAAAGCAAAGGACACAGTCATCAAAACAAAGCGACTGCCTACAGATTGGGAAAGAATCATCACCAACCCTTTATCTGACAGAGGACTCATATCCAATATATATAAAGAACTAAACAAGCTGAAAAGCATATCTTCCCTTTTTAACTTGTTGGAATGATTAGGATTTTTTTTAACTGTAATTAATACACTATTCTTTTTAGGGGTCTTGCCAATATTGTGTATATTCAATACTTAATTGCTTCTCTCCTTAACTGAAGTATGAAGGAATTAATCTCTCTGTAACTGAGGACAATGATATCTAGCTAAGTACTCATATATTTAAGTTTGGAAGGCATGACACATTTCAGTTGAAATATATCCAATGAAACTCAAACATCACTCAGAAATTATTTGTTTCTCATTTTCTACACTGAGACTGGGAAGCCTGTGAAAGTATTCAGTAAATACTACAAGGTTTGATAATCCCTCAGTTTTGGCTTAAGCATATATTTGCTGGAAAATGGCATAAGCCAAGGAAAGTGATTTTATTGTTGTTGTCATTTCTTTCAATATTCACACACATCACACTTGTTTTACAAGAAAGGTACAGTTAGACAAATAACAACAACAAAAATCACCCACTCTTCCCTAAGTTTAGTTTCCATTTTATTTTAGTTTTTAATGTTAATTTTCTTTTCTATTGAAGAGTTTCTTTTCTCACACAATGTATCCTGATTACAATTTCTCCACCCTATACTCCTTACAGGTCCTCCCCACTTCCTTCCCTTCCAGATCTACTTCCTTTCTGTCTCTCTATAGAAAAGAACAGGCTCCTAAGATACAGCAAGCAACTATGACAAAATAAAATACACAATTATAAAGCATAATGTGGCCGAACGATGTTACCAGCAGAAGGAAAAGAAGCCCAAGAGCAGACAAAAGATTCCAAGACCCACTTGTTCACACATTCAGGATCCCCTGAAAACTATTAAGCTATTAGCGCTAATACAGACAAAGAATACCTGGTGCAAAGTGTGGTGGGTCCTGCACTTGCGGCTTCAGTCTCTGAGTTCACATGAGTTTTGCTTAGTGGACTCAGAGGACCTTGTTGTCCTGCTGTCCTTTATCCCATCTGTATAGCAGACTTTTTGCCTTCTTTGCTACTGGGTCTCCTGGGCGCGGAGAAGAGACTTGTTGGATACACTCCATTTCATGCTGAGTGTTCCAAGGACACTTGTGTTACTGACCTTAGCCATCCTCACAGGTATAAGATGGCATCTCAAAGTCGTTTTGATTTGCATTTCCTCGATGGCTAATGATACTGAACATTTCTTTAAGTGTTTTTCAGACATTTGGGATTTCTCTATTGTTTGAGGCTATTGTGAAAAGTGTTGCTTCCCTGATTTTGTTTCTCAGTCCATTTATCATGTGTATATAGAAGAGCTACTCATTTTTTTCTGAGTTAATTTTTTGTTCAGCTACTTCACTGAAAGTGTTTATTCCCTTTAGAAGTTTCCTGGAGGAATTTATTAGGGTCACTTATGTATGCTATGATATCATCTACAAATAAAAATGTTACCTTTTTTTCTTTCCAACATGTATCTCCTGTACTCCCCCAATTCTGTTACTGCTCTAGCTGAGCCTTTAAGTACTATATTGAATAAATATAAAGTGGAAAATCTTGGATTGTTCCTGATTTTAGTGCAACTGCTTTTTGTTTCCATTTAATTTGATGTTGGCTGTAGGCTTGATGTAAACTGCCTTTATTGTGTTTAGGTATGTCCCTTTTATCCCTAACCTTTTGAGGATGTTGGAATTCTTGAAAGGCCATATTTTCATCAGATAAAATGACCTTATGTCTTTTTTGAGTTTTGTATATTGAACCATCCCTGAATATCTGGGAGGAAACCTACCTGATCATGGTGGGTGATTCTTTTGAATGTGTTCTTGTTTGTATTAGTTTTACAAGAATTATATTGACTATATTTGAACCTGACTTCATAAATGAAAATGGCGTTTAATTGCCTTTCATTATTGGGTTGCTATGTGGTTTGGGAATCAGGGTAACTGTGGCCTCATATAATGAACTGGACAATGTTCCTTTTGTTTTTATTTTGTGAAATAATGTGAAAAGTATTGAAATTAATTCTTCTTTGAAAGTATGAGAGACTTTTATACTAAAAGCATTTTTCCCTGGGCTCATTTTTGTTTGGGAAAATGTATTGCCTGTTTATGTTTCACTAAGGGCTATAGGAGTATTTAAGTTGCTTCTCTGATCTTTTCTTAACTTTGATAAGAAAATTATCCATTTTATTTAGCTTTTTTTTTTTTAATTTTGTGGAGTGCAAGTTTTTGAAGAATATCCTAATGATTCTTTGGATTTTCTCATATGTCCCCCCCACCTTTTTTTTGTTTCTGGTTTCATTAATTTTTATGTTATCTCTACCTTTTTGGTTAGTTAAAATAATAATTCGTTTATCTTGTTGATTTTCTCACAGTACCTACTCTTTGCGTCATTGATTCTTTATAATGTTGTCTTTACTATTTTATTATTTTTTGCTGAGTCTGATTATTTCTTGTCAGCTCCTCCTCTTGATTATGCCTGCTTCTTTTTGTTCTAAACCTTTCAGGTGAGCCATTAAGTTGCCAGTATGAGATATCTCCAGTTTCTTTGTTCATTTTTATCTGTTGTTTGTTTTTGAAAATTAGTGCTAGGAAATTATGTCTTATTACTTTCTTTGTGTCCCATAAATTTGGGTACTCTGTGTTTTCATTTTCATTGAATTCTGTAAAATCTTTTATTTCTTTCTTCGTTTTTGTCTAGACCCTTTTTTCATTCAGTAGAGAGTTGTTCATTTCCAGGAGTTTATAAGCTTTCTATTGTTTCTGTTGTTGATGGTATCTAGCTTTAATCGACAATGATCTGCTTGAATATAAGGAGGTATTTTAGTTGAGACTTGCTTTGTGACAAATCATGTGGTCAGTTTTGTAGAACGTTCCAAGAGGTACACAGAAGAAGGCATATTCTTTGGTGTTCGAGTGACATGGTCTTCAAATATCTGTTATTTTCTTTTGCTTTATAATGTCTGTTACATCCAATATTCCTGTGTTTATTTTTTGTTTAGCTAAGATGCCCAGTGGTGAGAATCAGGTGTTGAAATACATGCCCATCAGTGTGTGAGGATCATTATGTGATTTAAGCTGCAGAAGTGCTGCTTTTTCAAACTTGGGTGCCCTTCTGTTTTGGCCATAAATGTTAAAAGTCGAAATGTCATCTCAGTGAAGTACTTCTTTGATGAGTGTGCAATATCTTTCTTTATCTTTATTGCTTAGTTTTGGTTTGATGGCTATTTTGCTAGCTATTAAAACTGTAAAAACAACTTGCTTCTTAGGTTCATTTGCTTGGCATGTCTTTTGTTTGTTTTGTTTTGTGAGCCAGGGGACTGGGTTTTTCTGTGTAGCTCTGTCAGTCCTTGAACGTGCACTGTGTACCAGGCTGCCCCTGAAGGCAGTACACACCTGCCTCTGCCTCTGCCTCTGCAGCGCTGCAGTTAAAGTGGTGTACCCCCGCTGCCTGACTGGAATATCTTGTAATATCGTTTTCTATCCCTTCACTCCGAAGTTGGTGTTACGGTGTATTTCTTGGATGCAACACAGAGATGGGTCCTGTTTTTCTGTTTTTGCATCCATTATGTTAGTCTCTGATGTTGCGAGATATCAATGACCAGTGATTGTTGATACCTATATTTTGTTCCTGTTTTTGTGGTAGTGGCATGGTGTATGTGAGCTCGCACATGCATGTGAGCAGGAATACATTTATTCTTTAGTTTTGCTGGTCTGAGATTATTTATTTACTGTATTTTGGGAGGTGTAGTTAACTTCCCCAGATCAAAGTTTTTCTTCTATTACTTTCTGTATGGCTGGATTTGTAGATAAATATTGTTTAAATTTGACTTTGTCATGGAAGAACTTATTTTCTCCATCTATGTTGATTGAAAAATTTTCTCGGTATTTCCATATAGGTTGTCATCTGGGGACTGGGATCAAGCAACAAATGGGGAGAGGAGCGTTTGCAGGGGAAGTTCAGTAAGATCCACAGCATTTGTGGGGAGAAGAAATTCAATGGCTGCAGGTAGGCTGATGTCTCAGAGATAGATAAGGAAGAGACTAGGAGATATGATTTAGGGGAAGTTCAGTAAAGGTCTTCAGTTAGCTTATTTGCTTTCCTGACCAGATCAGTTAGTGTGTGTTTACAGGGAATGCCTCTAAGGTATGAGCCAGCACCAACACTCCAGAGGAAAATGTAATGATAGTAAGTACTCTAGGCAAAGAAGGCCACAGCAAGGCTTGATGCATCACATCCTCTACTATTTGAACTCATCAACATATCATGAGATTGCAGAAATCAATGGGATGGTGTAATTATACCCTGAGTGAAACCAAAACAATACAGAATCTACCCATAGTGCTTAAAAGTAACAACTGTAAATAATACACTGAAATACCTAAAGCAAACCATTCAGGAAATATGATTAATTTCACTGAAGAAGGTGACATTAAAAGTGGAATATGATGAAAGAAAAACAATTCTAAATTTGAATACTATAACTAACCTGATGAAGGAATCAATGGAAAATGTATGACCACAGAAAACTCGGCAAACTTAAACAGTCTTATAGATACATTAAACATAAATAAGTAAAATAGACAATCTATGAAAAGGATAAATTCCATAATACCTAAATTTTCTGAATATTTCTTTATAACTATAGATCTAAAAAATGAAGGAGTTGTATTAAAACAGATGCAATAAGGTAGGAGTGTAAAAATCTGACTTCATCAGGAACATTAGAAAGCCAGACTTCAGTGTTAAATAAGCAAATATCTGTTAACTAAGAAATTCTATATCCTAGAATTCCAGATTTACATACTCATTTAATATTTATAATTTTTTAGCTGAACAATGAAAGGATTTGTTGCATGAATACTCGTCTTCAAACAGATGCTAAAAAATTTCTCAGGCTGAAAACAATAGATACCAGACAATTATACAAGCACACAGAAGGAGCAGGAAGTTTCAGTATAAGTAATTATGTAGGCAATTACAAAAATGTTTTACTGGTATATTTATTCTCCTTTTCTCTCTTAATCTGTTTTATTGAAAGTTTATAAAATAATATGTGTATAATTATATTGTTTGTCCTATAACATTCAGAAATGCAATGTATTTGAAGATAACAGCACAGAAGAGCTGAGCACAAGCAATGCTGTTTTGAAATAAGAAAATGAGACCAGACGGTATACATAAATCTAGAGAAAAAATTAATAGGGCCAGGGTAAGTAAGAATAGGAACTAATGTAACAAAGTACATTTGCTCCTATCTGTGAAGTCCTTTCTTTTCTCTGCTTTAATTTTTTAAACCACATAACTGTGTTAAGTAATAATTATAACAAAATATTGTTGGTAAATTAATATATAAGCAGGTAACAATTAACATTGCTGTGTAGTAACGTACAACACAACACACATTCAAAAAGGAAAGAAAGAAAAAAAAAAAAAACTCCTGTATGGACGTTAGTGAAGACCAGCTTCGACACCAACAGGGTAAACTGAGGTGGGGCACAGAGCTAGTGGCTGCGTAGACACCCAGCAGACTTTCTCTGAGGGTTATTAGCCATGACTTCCACTGGTAGTGTCAAAATGAGGTGTTGGAATTAAATTGCTGGTGTTAGGTCATGGCAAGCAGCTTCCTGGTATGGGCTTATGCCTATTACGGCAAGCATGGACTAGGGATTTTGGCTCTAATGGGAGCTTCCACTGGTGGTGGCAAGAGTATAGAAAAGAAAGGAAAGGAGATAAAAGACTGTGCACTCGGGTGCATGCACATGCATTTGCACAAACACACACACACACACACACACACACACACACACACGACACACTTGTTGATGAAGTAAGACAAATTCTAGCAAGTAGGTTCCAAGAATCTTCTTTTTCAAGCTTCTCTTATTTTTACACATACATACATACACAGTTACTCACATTTACATACTGGGTGGATGAAAAGGGATTCTTACAAGTTAGATCCAACCCAACCTTACACACATACATATACACATACACAAATATTGTTGGATGGATCAAACGCTGAAGAGCAAGTTCCAACAACTTTGTAATTTCGCCTACAATTTATGTATCCCAGGAAACTCTTATAAGCAGTACAAAAATCACAATGTGGTTACATTATATTCTTCTTTAGTGAATGATTACAGTGAGTACACATAAAAACATGTTTGTATAGTACAGCTTGAGATCAGGGATGGTGATACCTCCAGATGATGTGCCCATCAAAGATCTCAACAGAAAACCAGACACACTAAATCAGTTAGAAGAAAGAGTGGGGAAGAGCCTTGAACTCATTGGCACAGGAGAAAACTTCCTGAACAGAACACTAACAGCACAGGCTCTAAGATCAACAATCAATAAATGAAACCTCACAAAACTGAAAAGCTTCTGAGAAGGAAAGGATGCTGTTGCCAGAAAAAAAAATGACAGCCTACAGATTGGGAAAGGAATTTCACGAACCCTATATCTGACAAGGGTTAATATGCAGAATATATAAAGAATTCAAGAAGTTAAACAGCAAAAATCAAGTAATCCAATTAAAAAATGGGTACAGAGCTAAACAGAGAATTCTCTATTGAGGAATACCAATTTTCAGAGAAACAGTTAAAGAAATTCTCAACGTTTTTAGTCATCAGAGAAATGAAAATCAAAATGACCCTGAGATTTCACCCATCAGAATTGCTAAGATCAAAAATGTCAAGTGAGAACACATGCTGAAGAGGATGTAAAAAGGGGAACCCTCCTCCATTGCTGGAGGGAATGTAAACTTGTACAACCACCTTGAAAATCAATCTTGGGCTTTCTCATACAATTGTGAATAACGCTTCTTCAAGATCCAGCTATATCACTCCTAGGCATCTATCCAAAATATGCTCAAGTACACAGCAAGGACATTTGCTCAACCATGTTCATAGCGTCTTTATTCGTAATAGCCAAAACCCAGAAACAACTGAGATGTCCCTCAACTGAGGAATGGATACGGAAATTGTAGTACATTGACACAATGGAATACTACTCAGCAGTTAAAAACAAGGAAAAAGTGAAATTTGTAGGCAAATGGTGGCATCTAGAAAAGATCATCTTAAGTGAGGTATCCCAGAAGCAGAAAGACACACGTGGTATATATTCACTTATAAGTGGATATTAGATATATAAGATAGGATAAACATACTAAAATCTGTATGCCTGTAGAAGGTAAGCAAGAAGGAGGACCCTGGGTAATACGATCAATCCTCACTCAGAAAGGTAAATGGGATGAACATCTGAAGAGGGAGAAGGCAGGAAACAGGAAGGAGCTTACCACAGAGGGCCTCTGAAAGACTCTACCCAGTAGTGTATCAATGCAGATGCTGAGACTCATAACCAAACTTTGGCAGAGTGCAGGGAATCTTATTAAAGAAGGGGGAGATAGAAAGACCTGAAGGGGACAGGAACTGCACAAGCAGAGCAAAAGAACCAAAAAAGAAAGTGGGCCCAGGGATCTTTTCTGAGACTAATACTCCAACCACGGACCATTCCTGGATACAATTTAGAACCCCTGCTCAGACGTAGCCATGGCAGCTTAGAACCCAAGTGGGTATCTTAGTAAGTGGAATAGGGAGTGTCTCTGACATGAACTCAGTGATCACCTTCTCCTGAGAGGGGAGCAACCTTGCCAGGACACAGAGGTAGACAATGCAGCCAGTCCTTATGAGACATGATAGGCTAGGGCCAAATGGAGGAGGAACTGGACCTCCATTCTCAATAGACTAGGAGAGGGGCATAGGAGGAGATGATGGAGGAAGAATTAGATTGAGAGGGAATGAGGGAATGGGCTACAACTGGGATACAAAGTGAATAAGGTATAATTAATATAAAAAAATAAAAACTTAAAAAAGGAAAGCATGTTACCCAATATCCTCACATGATCAATTGCCTTATGGATTATGGGTGGGCATCAAACATGAAAAACAAGTTATTTCCAAGACCTATATACATTTGTAACTGAGCAACTTTTTGTACAGTAACAGAATGTGAGCAGGTAATGTTTTAGCCAGCTTTTCTTTACCAGAAGGCTTCAATTTGTGATTATAGAGAAAGAATCAATTATCTTAAAAGGTAACCTTGGGGGGCGGGGCAAGATGGCAGCACCAGGAGGACTCTCATTCTGAGGAGCAGCACAGCAGGATTGGCACAGTGACCAGCAATCAGAACTTGCGGCCATAAAACACTAGTGATTGTGTTTCAAAGGTGAGAGGATATCCCATGGTGGGGGATTCAATCAGCTTTAACTCACCCGGCTAAACCTCGGAAGAGATACCGGTTCCGCCAGGCACTTGGTCACCAGCCCAGAGCTACCCGCCAGCGCAATCTGGTCACGGTCCCAGACTGAACTGTGGGCCCACAACATCATAGACTGGATTTCCCAGTCGGGAGATAACCCCACGGAGCAGGAAACAATTGGGACCAACCTCAGGTTACCCGGACATCCCCTGGAAAAGTCTCGGGTTCCATGGGTGCCCCAAGAGCCAGTCTGGACGCAGAGCCGGGACACAGGCACCTGCCTGCGCGCCTGATTTGCCGCCTCAGATAGAACTGTGGGCACCAGGGCACCAGGGCACCAGACTGCGTGTCTCTGGCAGGAGGAAACCCCCAGTGGAGGGGGTCAGCAGCTCTAACGCTTAGGACACCCAGCACCAAAACACTTCCTGGACTCACGCAGACTCTAGTGCAGGCAGGAGCACTGTGCTCTGCCGCCATTATTGAGTTCCCCTAGGGCACTGGGACACACAGCTGCATCCTCAGACCTACAAAAGCCAGAGAGCCATTACAGCAGCCCTCAGATACTGTGCCAAGGATCAACCAGTTATCCTTAGCTAGACTGTCAAAACTGTGGGAATCCCTGGTCCTTCAAGAGGGCTGCACCCACAGCGTCTGGACCAGAGCAGTGCCTGCAGCCAACATCCCAGACAGAGACACATAGCTTCTGGTCCAGAGTGAGGCACCCAGCCTCCAGACCAGAACAGGGCCCCCAGGCGCCAATTCAGCCTAGGTGCACATTCTCCAGGTCTAGAGTGGAGCAATCAGCCTCTGGCCCAGAGACTTGCTGAGTGCACCTCCCACTTTCCTGGACAGAACTGTGCGCCCCAGGATAACAGACTGAGTTTCCCTGTTGGGAGAAAACCCCACAGCTAGGGAATCAGCAGGTTCTTCAAGAGGACTGTACATGGAAATTTAGTGAGCAGCACTACAGTAAATTTATAACAAGAAACCCAGCAGTGGGGTAGCTGTCTTGAGAAATTCTATGGGTAAGAGGAGATCCCCCCCCTGCCTAACATAGACCACAGCTACTACTCAGGGCTATAAACCTGAGATGAGCAGTGGCAACTCCTGAGAAACATTGGCCATACAGTGACCATAACCAAAAAGCAGAGAAGGACTCCTTCAGGAAAACTCATCTTCAGGCCAAGGGGATACTCCCTACCTCAGGACTCCAGGAAGCACAGAAACTAACAGCCAACACCTAAAACAGCCCAATGGGTAGAGGTCAGCATAAAGGCTCAACCAACAAAAGACAGAGCAATATGGCATCTCCAGAACGCAACCATCCAGAGGCGAACATCCCTGAACAATGCAGCATAATAGAAAATCAAGAAGATGACCTTACATCAATGTTGATGAAGAGGATAATAGAGGAAACAAATAAAATACATAAAGAATTAGAGGAAGATAAAACCAAACAGATCATGGCTATCTGTAAAGAAATGGAGGAAGATAAAGACAAGCAGATTAGGTCCATCCGTGAAGAAATACGGGAAGATGCAGCCAAACAGCTTGTGGCCTTCAGAGAAGAAATAATTAAATCACTGAAAGAAATAAAAGAGACAGAGTTGAAGGAACTAAAAGAAAAAGAGGAAAATACAAGCAGACAGGTGAAGGAAGTAAACAAAACAACTCAAGACCTGAAGATAGAACTAGAAAAACTAAAGAAAACACAAATGGAGGAAATAATGGAGAGAAAGAATTTAGGGAAGAAAACAGGAACTACAGAGGTAAGCATAACCAACAGAATACAAGAAATGGAAGAAAGAATCTCAGGTGTAGAAGATACAATGGAAGAAATCGACGTATCTGTCAAAGAAAATGTTAAATCCAAAAAATTACTGACGCAGACCGTCCAAGAAATCCAAGACAATATGAAAAGACAAAATCTAAGAATAATAGGAATAGAGGAAAAAGAAGACTCCCTTCTCCAAGGCCTAGAAGATATTTTCAACAAAATCATTGAAGAAAATTTCCCCAAGTTAAAGGAGAAGCCAATAAGGATACATGAGGCCTACAGAACACCCAACAAATTTGACCAAAAAAGAAAATCCTCCCGGCACATAATAATCAAAACAGTAAGTATACAGAACAAAGAAAAAACACTAAAAGCTGCAAGGGAAAAAGGCCACATAACATATAATGGCAAACCCATTAGAATCACACCTGACTTTTCAACAGAAACTATGAAAGCCAGAAGGGCCTGGACAGATATCATGCAGACCCTAAGAGAACACAGATGTCAACCCAGGCTACTATACCCTGCAAAACTCTCAGTCCTCATAGACGGAGAAAACAAGATATTCAATGACAAAAACAAATTTCAACAATACCTAGACACAAATCCAGTATTACAGAAGACACTGGAAGGGAAAATACAACCCAAGAAAATTAGCTTCTGTCAAGAAAACACAGGAAATAATTAACCTTACTACAGCAAAACAAAAAGCAACCAAGCACACAACCTTATGAACACAGCCAACATCAAAATCAAAGGATCTAACAGCCACTGGTCATTAATTTCTCTCAACATCAATGGACTCAACTCTCCAGTAAAAAGACACAGATTAACAGAATGGATACATAAACAAAACCCAGCAATCTGTTGCATACAAGAAACACACCTAAGGCACAAAGATAGACATTACATGAGGGTAAAAGGTTGGAAGACGACTTTCCAAGCAAATGGACCCAAGAAACAAGCAGGAGTAGCCATTCTAATATCTGATAAAATAGACTTTTAACCAAAATTAATAAAAAGAGATGAGGAAGGACACTTCATACTCATCAAGGGAAAATTCCACCAGGAAGACATCACAATCCTGAACATCTATGCCCCAAATACAAGAGCACCCACATTTGTAAAAGAAACATTGATAAAATTTAAACCACATATAGATCCCCACACATTAATAGTGGGAGACTTCAACACCCCACTCTCAACAAAGGACAGGTCAACTAAACAGAAATTAAACAAAGAAACAATATCTCTGACAGAGGTCATGAATCAAATGGACCTCACAGACATTTACAGAACTTTACACCCAAACACAAAAGAATTTACCATCTTCTCAGCACCTCATGGAACCTTCTCCAAAATAGACCATATAGTTGGTCACAAAGCAAGCCTCAACAGCTACAAGAAGACTGAAATAATCCGTTGTATCCTGTCTGATCACCATGGAATAAAGCTGGACTTCAACAACAACAGAAATAGCAAAAAGCCTACACACACATGGAAACTGAACAACTTGTTACTAAATGACAGCTGGGTCAGGGAAGAAATAAAGAAAGAAATTAAAGTCTTCCTAGAACTCAATGAAAATGAAGACACAACATACCCAAACTTGTGGGACACAATGAAAGCAGTGCTAAGAGGAAAGTTCATAGCACTAAGTGCCTTCAAGAAGAAATTCGAGACAGCTCATTCCACCAACTTAATGGCTCACTTAAAAACCCTAGAAAAAGAAGAAGCAGACACACCAAGAAGGAGTAGATGGCTGGAAATAATCAAACTCAGGGCTGAAATCAATCAATTAGAAACAAATAAAATTCAAAGAATCAATGAAACCAAGATCTGGTTCTTTGAGAAAATCAACAAGATCGACAAACCCTTAGCCAAGCTAACTAAAAGGCAGAGAGACACCACCCAAATCAACAAAATCAGAAATGAAAAGGGGGACATAACTACAGACACTGAGGACATCCAAACAATCATTAAGACTTACTTCAAAAGACTATACTCAACAAAATTTGAAAACCTAAATGAAATGGACAATTTTCTTGATTGATTTGACTCACCAAAGCTGAATCAGGACCAGGTAAATAAATTAAATAGTCCTATATCCCCCAAAGAAATAGAAGCAGTCATCAAAAGTCTCCCATTCAAAAAAAAGCCCAGGACCAGGTGGCTTCAGCTCAGAATTCTACCAGACCTTCAAAGAAGAGCTAACTCCAATTCTCTTCAAACTATTCCACAAAATAGAAACAGAAGGAACATTACCAAACTCATTCTATGAAGCCACAATCACCTTGGTACCTAAACCTCACAAAGACTCAACAAAGAAAGAGAATTTCAGGCCAATCTCCCTTATGAACATTGATGCAAAAATACTTAACAAAATACTTGCAAACAGAATCTAAGAACACATCAAAGATATTATCCACTATGAGCAAGTAGGCTTCATCCCAGGTATGCAGGGAATCCATCAATGTGATCCACCATATTAACAAACTAAAAAAAAAAAAAAAAAACACATGATAATCTCCTTAGATGCTGAAAAAGCATTTGACGAAATCCAACATCCATTCATGTTTAAAGTACTGGAGAGATCAGGGATACAAGGCACATATCTAAACAGTAAAGGCGATTTACAACAAGTCTATAGCCAACATCAAACTGAACGGAGAGAAACTTAAAGCAATCCCACTGAAACCAGGGACAAGACAAGGCTGCCCACTGTCTCCATATCTCTTCAACATAGTGCTGGAAGTCCTTGCTAGAGCAATAAGACAGTTGAAGGAGATCAAGGGGATACAGATGGGAAAGGAAGAAGTCAAATTATCACTATTTGCAGATGATATGATAGTATATATGAGTGACCCCAAAAACTCTACCAGGGAACTCCTACAGCTGATAAACACCTTCAGCAAAGTGGCCGGATACAAAATTAACTCAAAAAAAATCAGTAGCACTCCTGTATACAAAAGACAAAAGGGCTGAGAAAGAAATTAGAGAAACAACACCATTCACAATAGCCACAAATGACATAAAGTACCTTGGTGTAACCCTAACCAAGCAAGTCAAAGACTTGTATGAAAAAAATTTCAAGTCTCTGAAGAAAGAATTAGAGGAAGATATGAGAAGATGGAAAGATCTCCCATGCTCATGGCTTGGCAGGATTAACATAGTAAAAATGGCCATCTTATCAAAAGCAATCTACAGATTTAATGCAATTCCCATCAAATTGCCAACACAATTCTTTACAGACCTAGAAAGAAAAATGCTCAACTTCGTATGGAATAACAAGAAACCGACAATTGCTAAAACAATCCTCTACAATAAAAGATCTTCTGGAGGTATCTCCATCCCTGATCTCAAGCTGTACTATAGAGCAACAGTAATAAAAACTGCATGGTACTGGCATAGAAACAGAATGGTGGATCAATGGAATCAAACAGAAGACCCAGAAATATACCCACGCACTATGGACACCTGATTTTTGACAAAGATGCCAAAACCATACAATGGAAAAAAGATAGCATCTTCAACAAATGGTGCTAGTCCAACTGGATGTCTACATGTAGAAAAATGAAAATAGATCCATACTTATCACCCTGCTCAAAACTGAAGTCCAAGTGGATCAAAGACCTCAACATAAAACCAGACACATTAAATCGGCTAGAAAAAAAAGTGGGAATACCCTAGAACTCATTGGTACAGGAGAAAACTTCCTGAACAGAACACCAACAGCACAGGCTCTAAGAGCAACAATTAATAAATGGGACCTCATGAAATTGAAAAGCTTCTGTAAAGCAAAGGACACCGTCATCAAAACAAAGCGACTGCCTACAGATTGGGAAAGAATCATCACCAACCCTTTATCTGACAGAGGACTCATATCCAATATATATATAAAGAACTAAACAAGCTGAAAAGCAATAAACCAAGTAATCCACTTAAATAATGGGGAACAGAGCTAAAGAGAGAATTCTCTGTAGAGGAATATTGAATGGCAGAGAAGCACTGAAAGAAATGCTCAACCTCATTAGCCATTAGGGAAATGCAAATCAAAACAACCCTGAGATTTCACCTTACACCCATCAGAATGGCCAAGATGAAAAACTCAAGGGACAACATATGCTGGAGAGGTTGTGGAGAAAGGGGAACCCTTCTCCTTTGGTGGGAATGTAAACTGGTACAACCACTCTGGAAATCAATCTGGCGCTTTCTCAGACAACTAGGAATAGCGCTTCCTCAAGATCCAGCCATACCACTCCTAGGCATATACCCAAAAGAGGCTCAAGTACACAAAAAGGACATTTGCTCAACCATGTTTGTAGCAGCTTTATTTGTAATAGCCAGAAGCTGGAAACAACCCAGATGCCCCTCAACTGAAGAATGGATGCAGAAACTGTGGTACATCTATACAATGGAGTATTACTCAGCAATGAAAAATAAGGAAATCATGAAATTTGCAGGTAAATGGTGGGACCTGGAAAGGATCATCCTGAGTGAGTTGTCCCAGAAACAAAAAGACACGCATGGTATATACTCATTCATATAAACATACAATATAGAATAAACCCACTAAAATCTGTACATCTGAACAAACTAAGCAAAGGAGAGGAACGTAACTAAAATGTTCAATCCCCATCCTGAAAGGCAAAGAGGATGGACATCAGAAGAAAAAGAAAATAGGAAACAACCTCAGAACCTGCTACAGAGGGCCTCTGAAATCCAGAAGAAAACAGGAAACAACCTTGAAACCTGCCACAGAGGGCCTCTGAAAGCTTCTGCAGTATAGACTGTCAAAGCAGATGCTGAGCCTGATGGCCAACTGATGGGCAGAGTGAATGGAATTCTATGTAAGAAGTGGGAAATAGTAAGAGGTGGAAGGGACGGGAACTCCAGAAGGAGAGCAACAGAACAAGATAATTTGAACACAGGGAACTTCCCAGAGACTCATACTCCAACCAAGGACTATTTATGGAGAAAACCTAGAACCCCTGCACAGGTGTAGCCCATGGCAGTTCAGTGTCCAAGTGGGTTACATAGTAATGGGAAGAGGGACTGCCTCTGACATAATCTGATTGGCCTGCTCACTCGTTGATCACTTCCCCCTGAGGGGGGAACAGCCTTATCAGGCCACAGTAGAGGACAATGCAGCCAGTTTAATGAGAACTGATAGACTAAGATCAGAAAGAAGAGGAGAACCTCCCCTATCAGTGGACTTGGGGAGTGGCATGCATGCAGAAAGGGGAGGGAGGGTGGGATCAGGAGGGGAGGAGGGAGGGGCTTATGGGGGGATACAAAATGAATAAAGTGTAATTAATAAAAAATTTTAAAAAAAGGTAACCTTATAAAAATATTAATAGAATCACAAGCCTAAACATTTATAAAAAATAATTAGCCATTTTTACTTTAAATCCTCAAGCACCCACCTCATTAATAATTTTTATTAACTCATATCAGAAATTTGAGAGCAAACAAGTATAAGAAACTTAATTGTCATCTCAGTCATCAGCCCAGCTTGAAAGAGTAATGTCAGCCCAGTGTTACTCTGGGCTATTGTTCTTGCTTACCAACCCCCAAAAGTCCTTAGCTTAACTAATAAGAGTGTGTACTTTTCTCTACTTCAAATAGTTCCCTAAGATTTTCTACATCAAAGCCACTAGCAAAACCATCTTTATGTAGCCTTGTTAAACAATCTGTTTTGCCACTTTTTTCCTAAGGGTAGTGGTCCTTGCTAACAATCTTCATCTCTAAGTTCTTTGGAAGTGTGGTGGTGAATCATTTATTGCTCCAGAAGCAATGCCTGGAAAAAATCAAGCATCTTTATTGTGAATGCCAGTGATACTATCCACTGAGGGGCCTTAAACCCCTTTATAGTTCTCACACATGTATGAGTACTATACATGTGTTATTATACTATGTATTAGGAGGATTATAAGGACCATGATGACAGCAAGCAGAGCTATGCTCCATAACAGCATCTCGTTCCCAGGACATTAGTTCTCAGGGTTTTGCCTCATGGAGCCATGTCTATCAAGGACATGCTAACCAGTGGGTGGCATTCCATGAGTTCTAGAGCTGTTTTCTTGCTTCTGCTGCATGGCCCCTGACAGAAAATACTGTTTCTAGAACTCCTTAGATTTAAGCCATGATCAACCTGAAGTAGAGTATTTTACATTTAGGTTTACAATAAAAGCCTTAGAAACACTATAAATCAAATCAAAGAAGATGTTTTAAAAATCAGTGAATAAATTTCTAACATTAATAATAATTTATTTTAAAAATAATGTAAAAGATTTTAAAATTAAACACATATGCACTGATTCACACACAAACACACACACTTGTGTGCATGTGTAGAATATTTAACAGAGCTTCCTTAAAGGACTCTC